>NW_018128137.1:175129-259424 GCF_001952655.1 Monopterus albus
TATGTTTTTCACCCTTTTCGCATCAGATAAAATATACCAATTTAATAACAGATGAGACATGTTTCCTGAACTTAAATGAACATTTATTTAATCTTAATGAATTATGAAGATAAAAAAAAAAACATTGTCTCTTATTTGCTAAAATCTGCACTCACCTCATTATTTCAAATTTAAATGTTCACATTTAATCAAAACACCAAACTGTAAAAAAAAAACCCTTTTGAATTAAAGATAAAACATTTTAGTGCACTTAGACACAACAGAAATGTGTATGTCCTTGCACTGCACACAGTGGTAGCATGCACACATTATTTGTCTACAGGCACAGAGGACAGTTGGAATGCATGTTTCATCATACACTCATACAAAAGCTCATACACTGTAGGACTCTCCCCCACATGCGCTGACCTGCAGATATATTGCAGGCCTAAATACTAACTAGGGCACCAAATGTGAAATAATTTGCAGATGAAAATAGTTCCTAAAAATGCACAGTTAGCCTTTTTGCTTAGTACCATTTTCTAAAAACTGCACTGCCCGGCTGTTTTAGAAAATCAGCAAAACACTATCTGTGGCCTGATTTTTAAACAGTTACATTAGGGGTGTGATGAGATCTCATGAAATTTAAAACATAATATTTATTGACAAGGCACAAACTGTCTCGTGATATTGGTACATAACAAAACCAGAGCAAAATGTGAGTGTCTTCATTCATGTACCGTTGATTTGGTTAGCCATGTGGGTAACGTAGCCTACTCTACCTTAGCACCGATTGTACCACCAGTGTGTCAGCACTGATGGATAAAATACAGTTTAACATCCAGTATTGATGAAAATGCATGGTGTATCGTTATGGTGAGGTAATTGTGGCCCAAATTCGACAGTGAATAGCAGTGAATGCTCATGCTAACAAAGTAAACAAAAGTCTTCTTCCCTTGGGCGTGCACATCGCCGCTCATCATTGGTTAACACAGCGCCTTTTCCGTATGATGTAATCCTCCATGGTTGTGCTGGTGTAAATTTATTTATTATAGTTTATTAATCCCTGTGGGGAAATTTCTTACTGATGGTAGCTCTGTCAGTCGCTGCCTGGCCACCAGGGGCAACTAAGGGTTCAGTGTCTTGCCCAAGGACACTTTGACATGTGGAATGGAGAGACCGGCAATCAAGCCACCAACCTTCCGATCAAGAGACAACCGATACACCTTTTGATCCACAACCACCCCTAATAGCATAGAAGGTCACACGCAGCTTCATTTAGAAGTTAGACGCTCATGCATAGTTCATGCAGTGTTATAAAGTCTGGAGAGACTCATGTAAAATCACACAGGAGAGAATCCAGGCAGTTGCGTCTGTGACAAAACCTTTTACAGTGCCTCCATATTGTTGTCTTTTGCTGCATATTTTAAATCGTACTTGGAAAGTACAACTGAAGTGACATTCATCACAAGATGATCAGTTAAAACATTTCAAAATGCACCTGCATTGTTTTGCATTTTGTGACTTCAGCTGAGTAAATACAGTTTTTCCAGTTATACATTTCATCATTGAAGACTTCTTAAAAAGTGTTTAAAATATCATGTCATCTCTCTCTTTCTGATGAACTCTGTATCATCTCGTCTCGTGAGCTAAGTGTATCGTCACACACCTACTTTACATCTTCAGTAGCAATGAATGGGCTTGGGGCTGAGAGCCACAGTCAGGGAGGGGAAGTCTAAAGGTAGTGAGAAATGGACTAGCACATTGTTGGTGTAGCTCTTTGCTGACAGTAACACAATAGAGTAACGGCCAAATCAAATAATGAACATTTGAATTAACGGGTACACAGCAGTTGAGCTATATCATTTGCACTGGCATGACACAAATCATATGTAGACGCTTCAGAGGCCATGCTGTGTTTAACCTCATAATCCTGTTAGTAGAAGTACCTGGACTAGTTCTGTGGCAAGAGTATTTTAATACCACAAATACAAATACACAGTCAGCGTACCAGCTATATAGTAGTTGAGGGAATTTATTTAATATACTTGATTTTGTGTGGCATTTATATGCAATGCATGAATAGTTAAACATGTACTGTAAATACCTACTGCTGTATCAGTTTCTTAACACATTAATAATTCAGCATTTTGAAAGAAACAGCTTCCCATGAATTAACATTTTTATTGAGTTGTACTCGGGTAATATAATGAATGCAGAACTTTTCTCTTCACTGTGGTGCAGCCAGTTGTATTGAAGGAATGGTTTTTGAGAACTCCTTTTATGTTGGAGATAAGTGACATCTGAGGCACCGTGCCAGTCGCATCTCTGTCACAGACCAGGTAGCCACTCATCTATAATGTAATTTGGTAATATGAGCAGGATCCAGTTACTCATCTTGCCAGTGCTCAGTATAAGTAAGTTAGATTAGGAACAGTCCATGATTAAGCCATCGTTCCATTGCACCATGTTTGTCTCATTTTTACTTCAGAAGTCATTTAAAGACAAATTTGAGTTGTTTATAGTTTTTTTGTGTGTTTAAAAGTTTTTTTTTCTTGTTTGCATTTTCATATAAAATAAACATGAAATCAAGGGAAACACTTAAACTGTACTCTATAATTAAACCATCAAATTTGATTTTGTAGAATGACAAAAACAACAGAAATCCATCACTGTCTTACCTGTAGTCAGGCACCAGCGCTGCTGTGACCACATCTCCTTCACTCTGACCATCAACCTCTGTGCCGTCTCCCTTCTTGTTGGCCGTTGCTAGGAAACCACCAAGCCAACTTCAGTTTCCTTGGTATGCAAACTCAGGTGTGTGTGCTGCCACACTTTTTTAGACTAATCATTTCAGCTCTAAACATATTGGAAGTTGAGAACCAGTGACATTTATTATTTTGATTCAATACTTTGACACCTGCACACATGGTACATGTTCTTTAGAGGTGCAGTAACTAAGATTTTACACACTGTATGATAAATAGGGCAGGATGTGGCATCTCTCAGCTATACTATCTCTTTATTCTTCTTCTTTCGGCTGTTCCCATTAGGAGTCACCACAGCGAATCATCTGTTTCCACCTAACTCTATCCTCGGCATCCTCTACTCTCACCCCAGTTAACTTCATGTCCTCTTTTAGCACATCCATATATCTCCTCTTTGGCCTTCCTCTTGACCTCTTGCCTGGCAGCTCCATCTCCAACATCCTTCTACCAATATAACCACTATCCCTCCTCTGCACATACTCCGGTCCATGGAGCTCTTCGATCCAATAGAGCAGGAACTGCCTCCAATAGAGATGAGATTTTACTTCTTCATCTCTTGTTTAGAATGAAGCAGATGAGCCCCTTGCAGGAGGACAACATTCCCTCAGGTTTTGCATAAATCACATGCACAGAGACTACACTGGTTATTGGATAGAGAATGAGATCTCACAAAATCTCATTCTATTGTCCCTCTTAACTACTGTATGTAGCCATTATAATAGGTAGAAGGATGAAAACAGCTGCTTCCATTCCAGCCATGGCCCCAGTCATCGGGTACATAGATGGATGGCTGAGAATGGTTGGTCTGGATTCTCACCACAGGGTGTCCGTTATCTAATCTGCACATACAGTATCAAATTAGAACACCAATATATTTATTCCATTCCTCTTTGAATGATTAAATCTCAGAAACCAGCTGAGGCCTCAAGAATGATTAATGTACCCAGGCTGAAATGAGAGTGCCTCTGATAGTGAGATAATGAGAAAAGGAAAGAAGACAAGGAAGCACAAAGAGATTATTTATTCAAATGCAAAAGAACAGGCCGAAACACAGGTATCCTAAATTAGTGTTAACCATCTTGAATTCATAGCATGGATCACTGCAGTTGTTCAACTTTTACTGGTCATCTTATTCAGCTTGGGGACTGCTGATGGAAATGTCCTTCATTTAAACAACTCTCATTACGAGTGAAATAATGAAATTGGTAGTAAGACTTGAAATTACATTTACTACAAAAGTAAGCACAGAGAAGGCATGGCAGTAAAGGTTTACAGCTAAGTTCATTTGCTGTGCTGTACTGTAAGTCCTGCAGCCTAGAGAGCATAAGTGCACTTTTCAATCTCTTCATAGTTACAGCTGCACAGTGAACATTAGCTGGAGGCAGCTGAACATATAGTATATAACAAAACTCAGTACACCCCTGTACCATATCACTACAACCTTAAATGATTCAAAACTGTACCATCTTATTTTGTCTTATTTGATATGTAATAAAAAAAAAACTGGCTAAACAGACTAAATACATATGGGCCTCAACATGTCAATGTGATCATTGTGATTATTGCAACAAAAGGCAATTTACCTGTGACTGCTGCAACACAAACAATTGTGCCTGTGATTTCCAAACCATTTTCCATTCTTTATTAAAAATAGGGTGTCGTGTCCAATAACATCACTGATGACAGTGCTCAGAGTGAACCAAAACAGCAAAGTTGTGGACTATAGAATGAAAACAGTGAAGGATGCTAAAAGCCCAGCTGTAAGGAGAACTTCAGAGTCCAATGACAAACTAATTCTCATTCAAAAATATGAGCATCACCTTTCTCATTTTGCTGCCCTCATTACTGTAGCTTTAAATCTGCAATAATGGCCTTTTTCACTGCCTGGGGACTCAATATTGACATATCTTCACCTTTTAAGTTGAATTTGTGAACCTGTCAGCAAGCAGTTGCTTATTTACACACCCAGCAGTTACAGAGCATTATTGCCATTTGGAGTCACGTGTCTGGTCATCAGGTCCAATATATACAGTACTTTCTTTTAGCTCTGTTTTTGGTCTCCACCAACTCCAAAATATCTGATTCTTAATCTACGAACTGCTTGAGTATGTTCACCAGTTAGCTGCTAGCACCAAGCCTCGTCCACAAACAGTGTGTACACACAATTCTGTGCTGAAACCGTGTATACAAACAATTTATGCACAATTTTATTCAATATTCTGTATCAATATTTTCTTACCTTAATTTGTTCATACTCTGTGAACAAATTTAATACTGCCTCACCCCATGTGTATGAACAAATGATGAAGGCCTGGCTGGCTAAAAAATGCAAACACATTTTAACTGAAACTATATTAATTAAAAAGGTTTTAATAGCTAATATAATTGATTAATATAATTTAAGGCTATAATGATTAATTTACTAATGCATTGACCAAATGTAGCATATTAAATAAACATGAAATTAATGCCCTGTCATTCTGATTAATCACAGTTTTAATTGAAATAAATTAAATTTAAAAAACTGTTCTAGTTTATAAGTATATAGAGAAATGGGGGCATGGCAGCAGGCTACTTGAAAACCACTGGAATGCGCCTGTCATTTTAGAATGATTCTGATTTACACTAACATACACACAATAGAAAGAACAAAATTGGCTGGTGTCATGAATATGATGGTAATGTCTCCTGCACTTATTTTGTGCACAAGGTAAGAACATTTCTATGCGCATGTTAGTGAATAAGGTCCACTGCCTGTCTGCCGTTTGGTGTTTACAGTCTTATGCAAAAGTTTAGGCACCCCTTGATACATAACAGATTTTGGTGATTTTTTATTTGAACAGATGTTAACACAGTTTCTCTTGGAAATGGAAAAAATGCACAATATTTTCTGCAAACAGTGATGCATAGTTACTTCTTATGCCATAAATTGAACAAAAATAAAAAATAAAAACATTATTATGGCATGGTGCAAAAGTTTGGGCACCCTACACAATCAGTACTTAGTAACACCTCCTCTGGCAGATATCACAGCTTGCAAACGCTTTTCATAGCCAGCTAAAAGTCTTTCAATTCTTGTACTTGGGATCTTCTCCCATTCTTCCTTGCAAAAGGCTTCTAGTTCTGTAATATTCTTTGGTCGTCTTGCATGCACAGCTCTTTTAAGATCTACCCACAAATTTTCAATGATGTTTAAATCAGGGGACTGTGATGGCCATTCCAAAACCTTCAGCCTGCGTCTCTTGAGGTATTCCATAGTGGATTTCGAGGTATGTTTAGGATCATTGTCCTGTTGTAGAAGCCATCCTCTTTTCAGCTTCAGCTTTTTTACAGATGGTGTGATGTTTGCTTCCAGAATTTGCTGGTATTTAGTGGAATCCATTCTTCCCTCCACCCGTGCAATGTTTCCTGTGCCACTGGCTGCAACACAACCCCAGAGCATGATAGATCCACCCCCATGCTTAATAGTTGGCAAGGTGTTCTTTTCATGAAATGCTGCTCCTTTTTTTCTCCAAACATGCCTTTGCTGATTGTGTCCAAAGAGTTCTATTTTAACTTCATCAGTCCACAGCACTTGTTTCCAAAACGCATCGGGCTTCTGTAGATGTCCTGTTGCATACTTCAGACGTTGGATTTTATGATGGGGACGCAGATAAGGTTTTCTTCTGCTGACTCTTCCATGAAGGCCTTGTCTGTGCAAGCATCGCTGCACAGTGGAACGGTGCACCACCACTCCTGAGTCTGCTAAATCTTCCTGCAGGTTTTTTGCAGTCAAATGGGGGTTTTGATTTGTCTTTCTGACCAGCATACGAGCAGTTCTGTCCGAGAGTTTTCTTGGTCTTCCAGATCTCATCTTGACCTCCACAGTTCCCCTGATCTGCCATCTCTTAATTACATTTCTTACTGTGGAAACTGCAAGCTGACAACGCTTTGCTATCTTCTTGTAGCCTTCTCCTGCATTGTGGGCATCAATAACTTTCATTTTCAGGGTCTTACACAGCTGCTTAGAGGAACCCATGGTTGCTGGGTGTCCACAAGTGTGTGCACAAGGTTTGAAGAGTCAAGGTATTTGTACAGCTTTGAAATTGGCATTTACCAATGACAGCTGTTGCTGTGCATCAGATCTAATGAGCTGATTAAGGTCTGAAACCTTGTGAGAGACTTTGAGACTCTGGAACTCTTAGGGTGCCCAAACTTTTGCACCATGCCATAATAATGTTTTTATTTTTTATTTTTGTTCAATTTATGGCATAAGAAGTAACTATGCATCACTGTTTGCAGAAAATATTGTGCATTTTTTCCATTTCCAAGAGAAACTGTGTTAACATCTGTTCAAATAAAAAATCACCAAAATCTGTTATTTATCAAGGGGTGCCTAAACTTTTACATGAGACTGTATTAACCTTACTTGGTATCTGTGCGGTGAGTGTTAATATACATGTTAGTTACAAGTGTCCCTAGAAAAAAAAATAAGGGGTCACCAGATACTTCTGTTACACAAACAGGTGGCTGTGGCTCATGAGGTGACCAGCAAGTTGGTGGTTTGACTCCCGGTCTCCCCGAATGCCTAAGTGTCTCTGAGCAATTAACCTTACTTGGTATCTGTGCGGTGAGTGTTAATATACATGTTGTGTGTAAATGGGTGAATGGTGTATGATCTTCTGTAAAGTGCTTTGGCCAGTGCAACACACTGTGAGAAAGCGCTATATAAAATACAGTCCATTTACAAAAGAATGTATATTTTTCATGTTTGTGGTAGTTTTCTGCTGTTTCTAGTTGTATATGAACATTTCCGCTTGTAAAGCCTCTAAAAATCCTTAACAGTTAAAGAAGAAGAATCTCTACTTGGTTGAACCTCTGTTCACACTGAGACCATAAGCAACATGTAGTGAGGGGTCATAGTAAGACTTTACTTATTGGATGTGCCAGAAAGGTTGGGAACTGCAGTTTTATCATGCTAGAGTTATGATGGTGTACATGGAGCCTAAATGAAGATTCCACCACTCAGGGTTAAGTTCATACAGTCACATAACAAAAAAAGGACACCAGGACAAAAGCGATATTGCTAGGCAAAGAATTTATAAATTAATAGAAACATTCCCTTTGTAGTGTTCTGACAGCTTTCCCCCACTTTTGTGATGATTTCAAAATATAGAAAAATATGACAACATTCATCAGTACATCAACTTAACACAATTTTCATTCTGTTCTGTTGGTTTTCCTCATAACTGCCTTTCTGACCCATTTCCCTTTACAGTATTTACACATTATCTTTTCTTCTTCAAACAGGGGACATTACAGCATGTTTTGCATAGATCACAGGGGAGAAATCAAACTTAGAAGCCAAAGCTTTCAAAAAGAAGAGTGAGAAGACACTGTACGTCCTGTGGTAAGCATTACAAATCAACTACAAATTATTACAAGTCAATGTCAAACATGGCACAAAGTGTACATGTGTGAGAATATTGGCTATAAGAACCAATTGTAATTAGAAAGCGAGTCCTTTGAACGCACAGTGTGAAACAGTGAAAACTGTTGGACTAGTAATATTCTCAGTCAAACTCACTTGGAGAAATAGTCTAACCACACACACACACATGCAACTGAAACATGTTGCAAAGTGGAACCCTAATGTGACACGCTGCTTCAATCTGTTGCTGCTGTCAGTTTCAATATACATGTCTGTTTTAGCTAATTTGATGTTTTGTTGGGGCAGAGCAACAGCAAGTCTTAACCCAGGCTGAAACAAAAGGCCATGCTATATTTCCAAGTCAAATGAAAGTCAGTGACAGTTGAACACTTGCTGTCTGCATGTATCCTCTAACATACAAAACATAGAAACTCAAGACTTGACATGCTCTCAGTTTAACCAACATGTCGGCTGTAGTGTTTAAATACTGTACAACTGTCTAAAATGCAGACAGCAAAAAGTGACATTACTCAATTTTTGAAGCTTAGTTCTGGGTTTCTCACTCGTCGCCATCTTTGTCAGTTAACAGTCAAAAAAAAAAATCATGTAACCAAACAAAGATAAATGGAGTCTAGTAGAGCTGAAGTTAACTTGGCAAGGTGCAACCACCACGGCTGAGACGCCTGTTTATCAAGCCAACACAATGAAAAACATAAGATTGACATTTTGAGCCCTAAGTTGTTGTGTAACTATTTTTAAGTTGGTTTCTTTTTTCCTTTTCCAAATCTGGTGGCCATTAGAGGAAGTGCAGTTAAATACATTTATGCATTAGCTTCAGGATCTAGCTGTGGTAGCTGCTGCATTCTTAAAATCAGACAGCTCTTTCTCCAGTGTATATTTAAGTCAGTATTTGTGTGTTTCAAACTGACTGTCCATGATTCCCAATGGTGTCCTCACAACTGGAGGGCAGAGGAAGCCATTTGCTGCTGTTCATCTTTTAAGGAGTATGAAAAGCCACTTCCATAAAGCTAGGTAATCCACCACACTAACCATGAGGTCTTCATTGTATTTTACAAACTCCCTGTTTTATTTCACTGTGTGGGTTGTGTTGTGCACTATACTGTTATTTGCTTACAGTCATCTGACAACTTCAGGAAGAAGCCAAAGTCCCTGGTAGGAAATAATCCCTTATAAAACAGCCCATTACAAATTCTGTCAAATCAAAGGCAGGCAGGCATAAAAAAACCAAACAAACAAATATTAAGCAATGGAAAATGACTGGAGGAAGTGCACACAGGTGGGCCGAAAACCCACATCACAAAAAATTCAAGCACAGAGGACCTAGCAACTCAGGTTTACCGAACAGCTTTAAAGTTAGGGCTGAACCTTAAAAACACATCCTGCCCTGTAAAACAACAGACAGACTTATCATGTAATTAATAGTTCAGGTTTATTACGGCTTGGTTCTTATTTTCATACTGTAGGTTTGGCCGGCGGTTCTGTCCTCTCACTAAATTGCAGCACCAGTGAATTGGTGAGTACAGCTTTATCCATCCCTTAATGTTTGCCTTGCATTTGGCCATTTCACTTTTACAGTTAACTCGATTACGCTGGGGATTGGCATCGTTTTTGTGGGATCATTTGAAAGCACTTTGTGTTTGAAAAGTGCTACATGAACAAGGTTTACGGCAGTGTTCATATTGTGTACCATAAAACTGTCTGATTGCTTCAATAGAGAGACGTGAGTGATTGTCTTTGGTGTCTGTGGATGTAGCACTGAAACTACTTAGTGTAATGACGGTACTGAGAAATGGAGCATTAACTGTGATGCTCAAAATATGACCTAAAAGAAGCGATTGTAAAAATAGGCTTGTTTAAAAACTACAATCTTGAGCGCAAAAGTCATGGAACCTGGTGAGCAGTGAGACCTTCTGGTCTGTTTCTGTACAAAGGAGGCATTAATGTGAACGCTGATGTGCAGCAGACTGGGTGAAGAGATGGACAGACAGGTGGCAGTGAGTAAAAACAGAAGTGATTTCTTCTGCCAGTATAATTGGCATAGTGCAAACATTCAGCGTGAAATGTGTTCTTGTCGCCGCTGCCGGCTGACGACTCCCTAAGCACTAAAACCTACTGTGTGGAAGCTAGTTTAGGCTCAGCACTGTCGAACAAACTAGACACCTTACTCTACATTATTTAATTACTGGTTAATTCTAAACCTGACTTTAATTGGCATGCAGAACCTGTAGTAAGTATTTAAAAAACAAATGGGTGGTATTAGGAAATGTCTAGAAACTTCATAGAAAAGTGAGTTACAGCAGGGATGTACTACATTTCCACTAAGATGAAAGCTGAGACGTTGCTTAGAATATGAAAGTTATTTTAAAAAATGTGACCTTCACTTTTATAAGAGACTTTGCAGGATGTCGGGAGGTTTCTCTACTGCTAAACATAGAGAATGGTTAGTGTGTGTACAAAAACCAAATTATTTACAATGCAGTCATACAGGTAGTGCTTCATTTTACAGGTTCAACTTTCTGAGGAGTTTACAGAAAAGAATCTAGAAAATTAGTAAGAAATAATGGCCCTTAAAGAAAACTAGCAGAAAGCAACGACTCCAAACCTCAAAAGGCTGCTCAACAAATTAACACTGGCTGCAACATTAAACCTCAGGCGCAAGAAGATAAATTAAATGCTGATCCCTGCACTGCCACTAACTCCTCCACTTTTATCCTTGGTACCTAACAATGAAATGATGACATGGTTGCCATTAAGCTAATAAAATGGGTGTTTGTGTCAAAAAAAAAAAATAGCAGCATGTTAAGTTCTTAGATGAACAGTTATATGTTCAATTTGCTCTGACTCACAGGTTGAAGCTGACTAAAACGCAAATGGAAAAACTGAAGTGGGGACCGGTTCTTACAAGGTCACAGCTCGAATGAAGATCTGTTTAAAGAAAAATCAGTGAATTCCTCATGAGGACCTTTTCCAACTGTCAGTTCAAGGTAAGTGAAAATAACGCCAACGCTCCCTGGAGAAACATTCCTTCCCTTCTCTCCTTTTCCTTGCAGAATCTCAGCTCCCTTCAAATGACACTAAAGAGATCAATTGTAAAGCAGTGCTGTCTCTTCAATCTCACAGTGTCTTGTGGCAACAGCTCAGTGGCTTACTGATGACCAGGATAGCTGGAGTCATTCTTTTAAAATGAACTCGGGTACACAGCGACAGATATGCCTGATATGTCTACAAAATGGCGCAAATGTGAAAGACAAACAGGTCTAACAAAATATTAAAAAATGGCATTAATTCCTCAAGCTCTTCCAGTACATCTGTGGTTGCCATGCTGATTAACAGAAAGACGTTGTAGCGCCACTCTCCTGTTTATGTCCTACTCATTAATAACTAGGCTTTACAGCAAAGCAGCCTTTTAAAAACAAAACGGACACTTGTGGTGCTCCAAGGTTACTGGGAACACTTGGCTGTTTTTCTGTGCACTTTCTCTCTTGGCCAGTCTTTGCTTGACGATGAAACACAGAGAGAGGCAAAGCTGATTGGATCACTTGGTATTTGCTTGACTAACCTGCACTTTCATTGTTCTCCTGCCAGTTTTTGGTGTTTGTCATACTTTTTTGTTGGCATTAAAACCTTCCTCTCCTCGGTGCCACCTTAAAGCACCCTTTCAGCTTAAAAGATAGAGGATCGACTAGCACCAGTATGTGCACCTGTTTCTTTTGTGGCTTTACTGTGTCACATTATACCATGACATGGTATGTGTATGTATGATCTCCCAAATCTCAAGAGTTCACTGAGATTTTCAGTGCGTACAATGCAAATATAGAACATGATATGCACAATATTATACAGGTTTACAGATAAGGAAGATTGTTCAGTCCTATAGGTGTCCTATAATGATTTTGGTGCAGTAATGCCACTGATTTCCTCCCGCTTTGTTCTCTGTCATTGCAGATGAGCCACTTCAGTGACACAAGTCTCAGTGCTCCAGTCTGTCCTCTGGTGATGGGAGAACTGTAAAACCTTTTACAGCCCAAACAAAGAAATGGAGGAGCTGTAATTTACCATCTATTCCTCTGCCTCCTGGCTGCGAGGGAAGGGCAGACTGACGGCGTGCTCTTGAGCCAGGGCTGCCAGCTCTTTCAGGAACTCACAGAAAATAACAGCACAGTAGACGGCGTTCTTCACCCGCAGTGCTTCAGCTTGCTTCTCCAGGCCAGATGCTCCACCACCACCTTTGAACAGAGCGCTGTGCAGGGATTGGCCGCTATCTCGTACGTGTGCGAGTGCCAGCTGAGCGGCGTGTCGAGCCCGAGTTGGGCTGTTGGTGTGACGAAGAATCAGGTCTCCAAGAGATGGCTTACGACTCTTCACTGGAAGACCAAAACATTAAATTTATGACCCACGGTAGGAAAAGGAATGGTTGTGGTGTCAAAACAATACTGATGTATCCCTGTGTACATGAGAATAGGTCTTAGTCATTGTCAGTTATCCTACTGTCCACACTGAAACCCAATGTTTCCACCTGAAATGCCACTGCGCTGCAAACAATGAGGGTCAAACTCTCGTTACCTACAAAAATTCACTCCGAAGTTTGTCCTACACTTAAACACAGCCAAGCTATTTCAAGTCTGTATCTTTACATGTTAGTCTATTGAAGACATTTTCCTTTTTTGTTTCTCTGGTTAGTAGTTCTGTGCTGGACTGCAGTTGAGGGACACATTGTAGTAGCAGGGTGCAGGCTCTATTACCTGCAACTGGCTATTAACTCGCACTAATCAATATTACAATCGCTTGTTATCATTATATGGCCATGTGAGATATAATAGGGTATGCTAACATTTGTTTCTATAAAGCTGAATCAACTTTGAAAGATACCGACTCGAATTAGTTCAGTGGAACAGCTGATGCTTCATTTGAGTCTGAGTGTAGTGATGTTCTGGGTGGACAGTAGGAGTAGTGACAACACCGAAGCACTATTCTCACGTACATAGGGATACATTATTATTGTTTTAACAACGTTAAAAAATCCAGAACTCTTCCTTTTAAACTGAATCTGAAATCAAGGTCTGCTTTTTCTGGAGCTTTCAAAACTGAACACTCAGTTAACTAAGGACCTTTAGTTCAGATTAATTTTAACTATTATTTCCTCCAAGCTTTGGCAGTTTGTTTAAAAAAAATCATGTAACTTGACATTAACACTTTCGTTAATTCTTTTAAAGGTACATTTACAAACTCTTGAGGAAAGCTGATTGTGTTTCAGTTCCCAGCAAAACTCAGCCTAACCTGTCTGAGCTGGTATCTGCAGCACTTGTATGTGTAAGTGCAGTTGGTCCAGGTTCTGGACTCACCCAGTGAATCAGAGCGACGCAGTGGGGGAACAGCTGCCATTGAGTCGCTCCAGTCCACTTTCCCTCGGGCCACCAGATACTGCTGGGCTTTCTTCAGCATGGCAGGGAAGTCCTCATGGGACGCTGCAAAAGCCTCGATGCGGTTCTTCACAGAACCTAGAACCTGAGAAGAGTTGGGGAACAATTGAGTGTCTTGTTTCAATTCCTTACTTGGGTCAATAAAATTCACTTATGACTTTAAAAGCTTTAAGACTGAAGATCAAACTAAAAGTCTAGAGGCCACAATGCTCATCCACTCTACAATATTAATAACTGCTAAAGGGAAAGATACTGAGTATTCAAGCATCTCTTCATAGAATGTTACCACTACCACAGTGCTCTGGTTGTGGAGTTAGAGGAAGGGGGACGGGGCTATTTTAAAGAGTTCACATCCACATGATAGTAAATGGGCTTTTTTTTTTGTCCAGTGCAGTACTGTCCATTTACAGTGTCTTGGAAACATGCTATGCAAATATCACTGTGGGCCTGATGCTTTTGGAACAGAAACTAGCACAGAAGTAAGGTGGGCTGGAAGTGGACAACTATGCCTAAAAACAAGAACCTAAAACTGTCACCACTTTAAGAGCTAATACAGAATCTTTTGTCTCTAGTTAATACTGAGCCCCTGCCTGTGAAATGTAATGCACTTAAGCTCAAAGGAGGGCATAGATGGCAGGGTGCAGTGTACCTGGATCAGTGACTTGACACTGGGCTGGAAGACCATGTTGGTGTTGAGAAGGAAGGAGCGTAGGAGAGGCTGAGGGTAGCAGGCCAGCTTGGCCATGATGCCTGTGAGCAGGATGTTGACGTACAGCGAGTTCTGGAGCATGTTCTCCAGCTTGGCAAACAGAACCACCATGAATGGACCTGCAGAGAGAAAGATTAATGGGCCATTGAATGAAAAAGTGGAACACAACTTGCGTTGCAAGTGAACAAACTCAGGATGAAATCAGAGGCATCTGACAGCTTTCCAAACAAGTGAAATGGCAAAGAGACAACACTGACCCAGGAGCTGAGATAACAGCAGTAGCATTATAGTGGGGGGGTGGGGAACAAACTCATATTGGGGATTATAGCATAAAGTTATCAGATGCATTGCCTGGCCTGTTGTTTGTATGGCAGATGACATCTCACTAGTGTATGGCTGGGAGGCAGGCTGATTTAGTGGTCTGGCAGGACTACAGAGGTCTCCCTTGGCTTCACCCATCGGTTTCGCCTCCTCAGCTGAAGACAGCTGTTGTTCCTCCTCCTGCTGCTGCTCAGCAGTCAAGGACTCACTTGCTGCTTCTTCCTGCTGGCAGCTGGCTCTGCTGCACTCCTTCACTTGGTCCTCCAGCTCGCTCAGCTCCTGTGTGAAGGCCTCGATGCTGATGTCCTGACCGTTTGGATCTCCGGGGAGCTGTGGGTCTCCTGGTGCTTGCTCCAGCAGTTCCTCAATGAGACTCTCTACAGATTGTTGCAACTGGCTGGCGTCTGGAAGATGCGAGGACGTGCTGTGTGAGGTGTCGCTGGTCACCAGTTTGGTGTCAGATACTGCCTGGGTAATGGAGCTCTGAGATGAAATCAGGTTAGGGTGAAGAGATTTTGCATCACCAATGTCAGTGTTACTAAAGATAGACTGTGGGAGAGTGGTGCAGCTTTGGGAGGGGCAAGTAACAAGTGACCCATTTTGATTGGCATTTTCATCCAAATACTGCTGCTCCCCCAAGTCTCTCTTCACTTTCTTTACCTCCAGTTCTCTATCACGACTGTCTGAGCACCCATCAGCCTGTCCCATCGTTCCATTATACATGGGCTGGTAGCTAACAGTAATGGCAGAGGAGGGAATATGGGGAGCTGGGGATGAGATTGGGTGGGAAGTGGATGAAGGGGTTGCTGAAGAGGAGGAGGATGGGATGAGAGGGGGTACAGGCTTTGGTGGGAGCTCCTCTCTCTGCAGGCTGCGTTTCTTGGAGCGCGGTGTGAGGCTGATGCAGTTGTTTCTGCCGATTGTGACATCCCACTCTCCACTGTCCCGTTCTGAACTGCTCCATTCAGACCGTGCTGCAGCCACAATGGCCGTCCTCTGCTGGCCTGGAGGGGAGTTACTGCTTCCTCCCTGCTGGAAAGAGAAGTGCTCAGGGAACATAGCCATGGAGGGGTTGGAGGTGGGGGGAGGTGGGGGTTGAGGGGCTGTGCTTGGGGAGGGGTGTTCGCCATCATAGGGTGCTGACCAATCACGGCAGGCCCAGGAGGAGAGCGCGGTTACCCCCCCTGCTGCTGGTGCATCGGGCTGTCAGGGGACAGGGAGTGAGAGCTGGAAGGACCTGACTGTAGTGGCTCCATACTAGTGGGGGTTGAGGGGCCTCCTACTCCTGATCCTCCTGCAATGCTCTGCTGGCGGATGAAGAAAGCTAAGCGGGATGGGGTGCTGGGTCTAGGTGGAGCTGGAGACTCTGTGCTGGGACTGTTCAGTACTGTAATACAGCAAAAGGAAGATGCAAACAGGCATCAACTTCCAAACACCATCTGTAAGACTGCATCATATAAAATGTACTGTCTAAATAACAGACACATAACAGTGAGGTTTGATGTTAGTTAATGTGGTATTTATACATAGCCTTATTTAAAAGGGATGCTAAGGGTCAAGCCACGTGTTCTCCCTCCTATTGTCTGAGCTTTGAGCCTTTTCATACCACAAGGCAAAACCAAAACACAGCCGCTAGCCTATTGCTAACACACCTCCCTTACTGACCAGAGCAGCCGAATTGATATTAAATGTATGGATGAATACAGTATCAACCCTGACACCTACAGGGTTCTGCAGGCATGTTCACAGATTTCTGTCTATGCCAAATGGTCCCCCCAAAGAAGGAAAAAAGCAAGAAAAAAGGTTTGCACACCGTGTAAAGCTCCCGGTAGCAGCAATGTTTCGATCTGTACAAGATTTTCATCAGGTATTATCAAACATACAAACTTCCCTGGTAGACTAGTGGTTAAGGCGCAATTTTTATATTTTTTTCTGTATCGTATTTGCCTTTGATTGTTCCTCCCATGTTGTCTTTTGCTCCTCTGGTGGGAAGTTTTCGAACAGTGTATTTTAGTTCTGTCCTGACTGATTCCATTTAGAAGCAGATTGTCTTCAAATGACTCAGACTGAAAACACCTGTGTGCCTTTCAGTGTAATACCTGTTTGATAATGCCCGATGAAGATCTTGTATAGGATAAGGATAATAAGGATAATCACCTTATCAAACATGCGTCACACTGAAAGGCACATTTCTATTGTATTTTTATATTTTTTTCTGTATCGTATTTGCCTTTGATTGTTCCTCCCATGTTGTCTTTTGCTCCTCTGGTGGGAAGTTTTCGAACAGTGTATTTTAGTTCTGTCCTGACTGATTCCATTTAGAAGCAGATTGTCTTCAAATGACTCAGACTGAAAACACCTGTGTGCCTTTCAGTGTAATACCTGTTTGATAATGCCCGATGAAGATCTTGTATAGGATAAGGATAATAAGGATAATCACCTTTATTTGGCCAAGCATGTTACACACACACAAGGAATTTGTGTCCGATACGAAAAAGAGACAACCATCTGCAGCACCAAATTCACACCGATGGCATTAACCGCCATAGATCGAAACGTTGCTATTTAATTACATTACTAGGAGCTTAACACACTGTGCAAACAATTTTCTTGCTTTTTGCCTTTTGTTGGTAAAAATGTTTTGGATGTGCATGTCCTGTGTTTTCCATCCTAAGAGGTGGGAAAATGGCACCTGAAGAAGCTAATTATGGTTGACAAAAACGATTCCACCAAGTAAAAAAAGAAAAAGATGCGTTTTGAGCATTCACATAGCAACAGCTGCTCACTTCATGTTTACAACCACAGCTGTATTGCATCGTTTCTGTTCCATGCGTGTCTGTTGCTCACCTTTGCCCCAGGATGCACTGTCCTCATCCCGCTCAGCAGATGATGCCACATTCAGCCGGCAGCACTCTGGGATCAGTGACAGGAACTTGTCTGCTGACTTTCCATATATGTCGATCTCCCTGATGGCGCGACGCTGACTCAGCATTACATGGGTGCAGGGCAGTAGATACCTTGGGAGCAAACACACAAACTCCTACATTTGCATGTAAAGTTGCTGGCAGCTGGATGATCTGTCTTGGTCCTGAAGACTCAATTACAAAAGGTAAAACCGGCCTTGGATGTTCGCAACATGCTTGTATCTGGGCCCAATAATTTCTTTATCAATGAGGGTTGGAGACAGAGGAAAAAGAAAATATCCCCTTCTTTAATTTTTCAGTACTTTGAGATGAGGTCAAAAAAAATCTAAGTGACACAAAGTATTTATTTCCCAACATGTAAATGTTTCACACAGGTAAACAGTCATTCACAGAACCTGGAGCGTACAACTAAAAACAGAATCCTCCAACCACTACCAATAGTGACTGGAACATGCAAATAAATGACTAGATCTGTGTTCTGACTGTTCTTAAAAATAGAAGCTCCGATGTGCCTCAGTACCTGAGAATGAGCTGCAGCATGATGTCTTCACAGTGCAGTGAGAGAAGAGTCCTGAAGAGGCTCAATGATACCATGCAGAGCTGCAAAGCACACATATTAAAAAAAGGAATATATATTATATTAATGCTAATGAACATGTAAGTATTTTGTTTAGTTTGTGATGTGTTCAGAGCATTTTACTATATAACCACAAGGTTGGCCCATTAGAAAGTTTCTGACAAAGGTTTATTGATAAATACATTGTGTCGTTTCAAAGAATGTCCAAAAAGACAAAGAGCCTCATTTTCTCTTCAGACTGAAATCTTTTTTTTATCGTTGAAATGAGTCATCGTGAAAGACAGATATTTAAACTCGCCTTTCAAAAGGAGAAACTAGCAACGTGATACAATAATGAGGCCTATTTCTTTCTCTTAAACACCATTATTGTCTCCCACAGATCATGTTTTGTTTGTAGGAATCAAAATCTAAGTAACTGAAGATTATGTCCACACATTTCACTCTGGATTGCTTTCCCAGCTACAAACAGTGTTCAACAAGACAAACAATATAGGCAACAGACTTCATGACATTTACTTTCCATGTTTGTTCTAAGAAACCAAATATTTAGTCACTCGATCAATTTTTGCTCTCAGCCCACACACCTCCCACACTACTGGGTGCATGTGAGGGCCTACCAACCACAGACACATACATACAGTATTGTATACAAACCCTTGAATTGCTGCTGATGCGTGTGAGCAGTGTGTCCAGGATGGTGTCATTGTCATGGCGATGCAGCAGGATGAAGCGCAGGAAGGTTTTGAGGAGGGAAGTCTCCGTAACACTGCGCAGGAAAAGGTCCAGGTAGGCGGTGCTGGCGATCATCTCATCCACCGACGACTACAAAAACACAGACATTTGCATCAAAACTGTGAAAGGAGGCAATGTGACAGTTCTATGAATATTATGAAGGCTAAGATTAAAAACAGGCAATGAGACACTGTCTTCAAACCACTTGGAAGAACCGTTTGCTTTGGCTCAAACTCTGACATCTGTTGAAGAAAGTCGAGCAAACAAACCAGTTAAGACGGTTGTTCCAGTGGTGGTTGCTAATTTTTTTTAACCACACCATAAAAATGTCTTCCAGTGACTCATGGGGCCATAAACAGAGTAGTCAATTTTCATTGGGTACATATTTTAGTCAGCCACCTCAATCTGTTTTACTGAAAGGGTCAGTTTACTCAAATTATAAACAACAAAAGATACTATCTAGTCATGCAGGTACTCAAGGTCTTGCAAAACAGAAACTTGGGAACAATTTTATTAAATAAAAATAGTTAAAGAATAAGCTAGTGAGTAGATGTGATCTTGTTTCTACAAGCCATCCATTTCCTACCTTATGCAGGGCAGGGCCCATGACTGGTACAAGGAAGCCATTGTGGAGGTAGTCCAGGAGCTGGGAGCGAACCAAGGGATGAGCCACCTGCACCACAGCATTGCAGAACTCCAGCGAGTTCATGAACAGCACAAGTGAGGACACACACATCCAGTCCTCCCGCCGTAGGGCGTGCCAGTCGTCTCCTCGAACCTCAATCTTCCTGGGCAGAGAGGAGTAGAGAGCACTGAGGCCTGTCGCCAGCACCTGAGACAGAAAGACTTCAGGTAAGAGCACTGATTGTCTACAGCCCCCAAATTTGTTATATGTCAAAAACTGAAATCTCTTTCACAAACGTATTCAGACCTGTGTA
This sequence comes from Monopterus albus, assembly GCF_001952655.1. NCBI lineage: Eukaryota > Metazoa > Chordata > Actinopteri > Synbranchiformes > Synbranchidae > Monopterus > Monopterus albus. The sequence continues at coordinate 194,929 of NW_018128137.1, forward strand.
TGTGCACTCATGGAACACCTTAGGTACACCTGTACCACTGCATGCAATCTAGTACAACAGCTACCTGCGTGAAGCTGAAACTGAAACTTGTCAAATCAATTATACGTTTAGTATTGAAGTTATAGTTAAAGATGGTGCTGTACTGGACTCTCCTTTTTTTCCCCAGGGCTGTATATATATATTTTTGTACTGTCTATTTAAAAACAGCACATGAGATCAGAATATTAGGAACAGCTCATTCACAGGACAAAAACCAAGCCAACCAAGTCCAAGAGCTCTCTGTAGGCCCCTGCAATAAAACTAAGGCACCCATCCAATCTGACAGAGGCTGAGAGGATCTTCTGGGAGCAGTAGGATAAACTGGTCAAATCCAGCTGTGCAAAGCTTGTAGAGACTTACCCAAGTAGACTCCAAGCTGCCGCCAAAGGGTCAGCTACATAGTAGTGAATTGTTTGTTGTTAATTATTGTTGTTAATGAAAGATTCCAGTTTCAGATTTTTACCATATTCTAGAAAATATTCTTGCACTTTGTCATTATGTATTACTGAGTGTAGATTGATGAGCGAAGTCTATTTCCAATCATATCTACAATGCAACCTGTGCAAAAGGTGAAGGAGTCTGAATACTTTGTGTACAACAGCTCACCTAACTACTGCAATCCTAATGAAGTGTTTGAATAAACTCAATTCTCAATATGATAGAAAAGACCCCATTTTACACTGCAGGTAAAAGCCCTCGTGTACTGTAACAGTGCTTTGACTGCAGCTGGTGACACTAATGAAAATGTATTTTTACATGGAGAAACCTGGACCCATCAGCACAATTAACAAAGTGTGTATGAAGAATGAGCGGCAGAGGAACACTTGGTCTTTAATGCCACCCTCACTGCTCCCTTTAACCAGTAACTAGGTCAGACTGGAAGTAGGACAAGCAGAAAATAGCTGAGCCAGCTCTTTATCACCAGGGTGAACAGGTAGAAGAAAACAAGTGTTGTGACCACAGCAAGCTACTGTACACAGACATACACGTCACGCAGCAGCCTTCACCGTCATAATGCAGTTCTGAAGTGAAAATGCTGCCGTTTGTGACTGGACTTTGGCAGTCAAGGCTGGATTTAGAAACTTCCTGATGTTCAAATGCATGTGCACACACACATCACACTGAGTCACCATCACAATAATATCCATCAAGTCAGTGCAATCAGTGAAATATAGCCCTTCAATCACATCTAGTGGTAACTGTAAGAAACTACACATTGGTCTGCCTTCAAAATCTTCCTACTTTATTCTCATTTACAGACTAAGTGAAAGAGCCAAGAGCCGTCTGTCGGAGTTTTTCCTCCCCACTGTCACCAAGTGCTGCTCAAGAGGGATTTGTTGGGTTTTCCCTCTGTAATAATATTGATAACAGTAAGGTCTAGACCTTAGTTTGTAAAGTGTCCTGAGATGACTTCGGTTGTGACTTGGCAGTATACAAATAAAATTTGATTTGATTTGAAAATAGGTAAATATGTACATTATATATGGTCACAAATAAATTAATCAAAGATCTTTTTTTCCATCAAGATATTTGAACTGCTATGTTCCATCATGTGGTAACGTTTCTGTCAGAAGTGTTGTTTAGCCTCCCTGGTAGTTTAGACATTATTGATCTGTGTGAAGCAGCAGTGAGCAGAGCATATGAGCAAAGTGGGGCGGTGAGAATTTGCACTTCTTGCTCACCGAGCTGTTTGCCTGCACCGCCCTCCAGCTCAAACTCACACCAGGCCACCCTACTCATCATCACTCAGGGCTCAACTCACATTGTACCCACTCGCTCCAAAAAAGGGGAAAAACATCTGTATGTATTTCACTTAACCTAAACCGCTGCCTTACATCACAAATAACTATAGAACCAGGACTACTTTTTTTCAAATTACAGTTAGGTCTATGTAACGAGGATGGTAACACAAACATTCACATGTAAAATTCAACGAATCAATGGGCCTAATTAAATTAAAATATACACCTGTATGGCCTTTCAGTTTCCTTTTTAACATACTTTAGGACCTCCATTTATTGAGCTCGCTATGGCTGCTTTTTGGCTGAAAGGTGTTGGATGACTGTGCAAAACACAGATGTATGCTTCAGGCTTGTGGTGTGAATGGTATGGGAGGAAAGTGGAGCAGCACATAGTTCCCTCCTTTTTAAAGAAGTCACTCTGTGCTCTGCTCACATGCTCTGGCAGTGAGGAGTGTGTATGAGGCAGAGGATTTTCAGTGTGTCTGTCTATCTTAAACATTGTAAATGCTGCAGTGTTTTAAGATGTTTACAGGAAGTCTATTTTGAGTCAGAGCTGTGAGGATGCGGATAAGAATAAATGGTTTATCAGAATGCATGGTCATCTCCTTCCCCTTCCACTATCACACAGCATCACTGATGCATCACAATTAGACAACACACACACACACACACATACACAAGCCTCTCTTGCTTAATAGCGGTGTCGAAACAAGCCAAACAACTATCTTATCATTAAATGCAGGGGTCATATCCATGTGTACATCGTACTTCTCTGTCAGAGGCTAAACTGAATTGAAATTAGAGATGGGTCTGATATTTTAACTAAGCGCAGTAGTACATATGAAAGTAATTAAGATTTAAGTCAGGCAAGTTACGAGTGGAATAAAACCACCTAACATGGGATCAAACAAGAAAAAGACAGGTTGGAGATTTAGCTTTAGATGAAAGGAAGCCAAAAAAGATACAGAGGATGTTCATAAACAATCAAATGCAAGTCATCAACAACAGTCAGTAACGACTAGGGGTGTGATGACACTCAGCTCACAAGACAAGATGATACATGATAATGGGTTCACGAGAACGAGGCAGGTGATATTTTAACACTGTTTCTAAGAAATATTCACTGAAAGTCCCAAAATGCCAAACAATGCAGGTGTATTTTGAAATGTTTGAACTGATCATCTTGTGATGAATGTCACTTCAGTTCTACTTTCTAAGTACGAGTTACCATATGCAGTCAAAGACAGAACAATATGCTGCCACTGGAAATGTCACCAGCTCAACTGACTGGCTTCTCTCATGAGTCTCTTCAGACATTTTAACTCTGCATGAGCGTCTTCTAATTGAAGCTGTGTGTGATCATATATGCTATTTTCACCCTCAGTGCACCGCACCAGATGGTGACATCATTCGACGAAGGCGTTGACCAGTCACGCACAGGGAACAATCTGGAACATGGACACCCAACGAATGTTTCTTTTGTTTAGCACGAGCATTCACTGCTATTCACTGTCACATTTGGGCCACAAATAATGCACCATAAGGACACGCCATGCATTTTCCTTTGTACTGGATGTTAAACTATGTATTTTATCTCCCAGTGCCAACACGCTGGTGGTAGAATTGGTGCTAAGGTAGAGGAGGCTACGTTAGCCATATGGCTGACCGAAACATAGCGAAAACCTACAGGCTGGAAATGTAAATGTCATAACGTGGGCATATTATACACACCTACAATGCTCTCACTGCAACTCCTCATCCCCTAACCAATGCAGCCCTGTGCATTAAAGCACAGCAGGGGGTTGTGGTTTTGCCAGACTATTGTGAAGGTACCATCACTTCGCCATCACATTCCGTCATACTGGCTGGTGCTCTGGTTCTGTTATGTACTGATATCACGAGACAGCTTCTGCCTCAAATAAGTATTATCACATTTTAATAACACGAGATCCCACAGCATGAGATCTCATCACACCCCTAATGAAGACCTTAATGTGAGTCAAGAAGGTCTACCTCACCGGCTTCTTAAGGGGCTCTGATTTAAGGGTGATTTTCCACCTGTCAACCATATAAAAAAATAAAATAAAATAAAAAACAAATCATCAAATACCAAAAGTAAGGACTAGACCCACAAAAGCAATCATTTCCAGCGGAAGCTCTCCAAGAGGCAAGAACCTCAGGACAGGGGAAAAACTCCTAGAATATTGAAAGAAACAATGCACAGACAAGTTCAAACTTAGCCCCACCGCTAACCACAGCTCATGTCTACAATACAACATTCTCCATGACAATAGAGATTTCACGAGCGCCATCACTCACTGGGCAGAAGTAGGAGTGCTCAGCAATGTAGCATGCTACTGCCTCATGGCTGGCTGAGGTTGCCATGACGAGCAGCAGCGCATCTCTGGCCTGTTGTCCGATGGCTCCATCCCTGTGAATGAACGGCACGAGGAGGGAGAAGATCAGCAGATTGGTGGAGCCCTGCTGGGCTGGTGCCACCCGGAACAGCATCTCTAGAACCACAGGCTGCCGGGCCATGGACACACAGACCTGGTGGGGATTTAAAGAGACACACAAAAAAAAAATAATAATAAAAAATTGTACTACAGTACTGTCATGGCAGTCACTTGGTGTTTACATCTAGGAGAGAAAATGATGTCAGTGGGTGGAGTTTAATGATTCCAGCTGTTTAGATGACAGTCAACACAAATACATTAGAGAAGACTGTAGGTTTTTGTGTACCTGATTGAGCAGCAGTACCAAGCTGTTCTCCAGGACTGAAGGACAACCAAGTTCTGGGTCAGAGCACGCTCCCAGCAGCCTCAGCAGGGGGTGGAGGATGGCAGTTTGCTGCAGCAGAGGCTGCTGGGATTGGCCAATGAGCATCTCAAACAGCTTGAGCAGCGCCCCCTGGCTGTCTGGGTCCAGGCCGCGGTGGAGGTGCCACTGAACCAGGCGCTCAATAATATTCTCAGTGACCACCAGTTGCAGAATGGGGCCCATGGGGGGTAGGCTGGTACCGCTATCGGAGCCCTCTGCAGACCGCTCCTCCGCTAGCAGACATAACATCTGGTCAGTGTGATTCCTCACTGCTATCAGGTCGTCGCTAGAAGATGAAGGTTCACGCTGTTCCAGCACCCAAGAGACCTGAGCAAAATAAGAGTGTTAGTGTAATATTTAACTCTTAACATTGCTGTCTCTCTACAAAGAGCTAAAAAAACAAGTGTGGCCCATTTCAACTGAGTTCTAAACAGGTTTTGTTTCCCTTTGTTTTAAAAGCCTTTTTCATATAACACATTTTGACGTCACAGGTGTCAATAATAAAATAAACGATGGCTGAACTTCATTTAGCTGCTTTGATTTCAGGGTTTTGGTATTGTCTGTGGCTCCCTGTCATAGTGGCAGCATCATCATTATATGAGCAATGAACTTGGGTCAGAGACAACAGTGACACTTGAATGGTACTCTAGACTCTAATGGTCTTAGGAACTTTTGTGCTTTTTCTACTATGACAAGATGAAAATGTGTGAAAATCGTCTTGTCATGGATGACAGATGCACAGCCAAATCTAAAAATCTCAGCTACTTTTGATGTGTTGAAAAACGTGTTGGCTGCATTTTGCACCCTTAATAATATTGAAATTAAACTTATAAATGTTAGCAAACAAAATTCTAAAATGCATAGACAGATATCACAAAGTATTGGCACTGCAGCTCTTTTACTTTTGATAGAATGCGACAAAATGACATAAAAGGGGTGTAACAAATGAGCAGATCGACAAGCCAGGGTTTCATGATATGTGTCAAGAGGTCCACCAGTCAGCATGACTATAACAGTGATGAATTTGCAGATCTGTGTACAGCCTGTGCAGATAAGAGACGCACTTCTTTGTGTTGTAGCTGCTTGAAATGTCTGGTAATTGTAGGAGCTGAAATCCAGATATAACTGTATTTGGTCTACACAGAGTGAGGCTGCAGGGCTGTACTCACAATAGACCAACAAGAATGACTTAGATGTCTCTTGTTGCCTCAGAGCAAAAGTACTTATTGGGCAGTGGCTGATCTCTGTAACCTATAAAACCTTCAGTCAGTCATTGGACACGAGTCCAGTCTCACCATTAGAGTAGACTGACTGCTCTCATCAGTTAAGACGCAGCCAACTGAAAGCGTGAACATCCACACTTGTTTTCCAGTATTCCAAATGTGCCATTTGCAGTTTTTGTTTGTACTGTACCCAAGGATTTGCAAACAACTATCTCTGGATTACTATGAATCTGATGCAAATGTATAACCTTGAAATATGTTGATTCATAGCTAAGTTCTAGAGCTATAAGGATCATATTCTTTTCTGTGACTTCTTGCAGACATTTAATAATATTTGCACAAAGTATAAGCAATAATGAATCAAAGTGTGTACATCATGAATGTGCTCAGATTTGACTGAGTCGGACTCAAAGTAGTGAGACTTTCGATGCAAATAGCTGAAATCCAGTGAAAAGGTTTAACTTTAAAGGTTTAGAGCAACTAACTGTTGCTACTCCATCTATTTTAACAGGACACGCAAGTGATCACATCATGCTCTACTGCATGACGGCAGTTACAGTAAGTACTTTCATAATGAGGTTGTAAAGCTTTCTGATGAATGTGTTTTAATTTTAAAATTCAAAGCAAGAGGTGTGTCTACAGCTTACCTGTCTCCAGTGGTTTTCAAACACCATGAGGCAGGTCTCTGGGTCAGCAATGCAGGGGCTGGAGGGTGCGGCGCTCCGGGCAGACCGACTCCCGGGACCCCGCGGGTTCAACCTGCTCAGCCAGCTCATACTGGACACAGTGGGAGGCAGGTCAAAAGTTACAAAAACTCCAAGCCGAGAGAAGGCGCTCCAGAATGTGGGGGGAGGATTAAGGGGAGAGAAACTGAATCCCAACAGAGAGATGGAGACGAAGAAGGTTGGCTGAACAGTCTGTCACTGCCAGTGAGTATATGTCTATGAAAACGTCACTGCCTCTTTAGAAACTGTGTGACCCAGTCCTCCCTATTGTCCCTGTCATCCGGTCTGAAGCCAACACCACTCCATAGTCAGTCAGTGCTGTGTAAACAAACAAGAAAGATATTCCATCACACCGGTGCAAAAAACTATTAAATAATTATTTCCAGTAACGACTCATTCATTTACAAAATAGTATGAAATTGTCTCATGCAGCCAAACTCACTGAAGCGATAGCTAACTTAACTGTACAGCTAAATCCACGTCATCACATATTGTCCTGTGGCCTGAATCACAAAGTGGGATTAGCAAGTTATCAAGTTAACTTAGCTCAGGTTTTCTGGTTCCACGAAGCTGGCTTTAATTAGGCTAGATCACTATGGTAACTTAAGGAGCATGGGCTAACCTGATCCGGAGCAGGTTAACTTCAGAGGATGGGATCAAAACCTGCCAACAGCCTGATGACTGACCAGTCAGATTGTTGGAAAACCAGAGATCGTTCCTACAGGATCCTGACAGGGACAAAAGAATTGACATGAATGTGATAAAAAATAAATACATATTTCTATAGGGCAGTCATAGTGCTGTGCTGTTTCAGGCTTTCCATGGGTCACTCTGGTTTAAAACTGTTTTTCTAACAAACTGAGAGCCCACAGGCTACATGATCAGCACTGTATTTTAAATGCACAAAGATTACGGGGGAGGCGACAGTGGTGCAGTGGGTAGAGCGGTCGTCTCCCAAATGTTAGGCTCAGTGAAGTTAGTCAGACTTAGTTGAACTGGCTTGGTGGTACGAGCTCCTGTGTCCAGTCCTACAACAGACCCACTCATTCAGAAATACAGTAAATCACTGGTGCTGGAGAGCTTCTGTGGTTTTTCTGTGCAACAAGCAAACATACACAAGTCAGCCTCTACAGTATGTTGTTACCAGGGAAACCATTAAGTCCACCTACAGTCAGTGCACCTTCTGTTTAACATGTCTATTAGAGATGCAGATTTCAAGCACATTTCTTGCTTCATCGCGACCTTTCTGTGCAGAGTTTGCATGTTCTCCCTGTGCCTGCGTGGGTTCTCTCCGGGTACTCCAGCTTCCTCCCACTGTCCAAAGACGTGCGGCTTAGGTTGATTGGTGGCTCTAAATTGCCCGTAGGTGTGAGTGTGGTTGTTCATCTATGTATTGGCCCTGCGATGGACTGGCGGCCTATCCAGGGTGTACCCCGCCTTTCGCCTGATGCCGGCTTGGATTGGCTGGGAATGCCTATTTTTCAATGAATTACAGCTGCTGTCTTGTATGAAGGAGCAAGCTACTAACTTTCAGAACCACAGTTCAAACCAACAGGCCTATCTGATACTCAAAAGGCTGATTTTCAGGTTAAAGTTGTGATTTAGTTCAAAGTTAATGTCAAAACCGCTGCTTGCTCATGCCTGAAATCTATTTCTGTGAAGTTGTTTGCTTTCATCTCCCAAGTGTTTGAATAAAAGAACTTGGGTCACACACACAAGAAAGAGATTTGATGACTTCTTGCTTGACTCCCTTAAAATCAATAAGGCTCCATGCCTTTCTTATTACTCATACAGCAGCTGTATCAACAGCAATGAAAAGACAGGTTCAAAAGTAACATACATGCCTTATTCAGTATTTTCCTTTACTTAATGAATGAGTTCATCTATACCCAGCCATGAAAGCGGAGAGAAAATCAACCCACAAAGAGTCCAAACAGAGTTTATCTAAAGTAAAATGGATCTGAAAATAAGCTCCCTGGAAATACAGTCCATCTATGATTAAAGCAGTTACCTGAAATGCACGCCAGCCAGTCTGCCTCAGCATCTCACACCTACCGTTCTGATGTTATTGTGCAGCTAATATGAAGCATATTGCAGACAGAAACTCAAAATGTATTTTCAGGTCACATGCAGCAGCAGCATCATAAAAACACCCATAAATGAGTTCAAAGTTCAACTACAGATTCCATTATGGGGTGGCTGCCTTCATAAAGAGACAGAGTTTGTCAAAGATAAGTGATCAAACACACCACAGCACAGCTCATCTGACTGTTATAATCTCAGACCATAAAGTCTAAAGGCCAAGATATGCTCTGACTGGTAGTGGAGAACAGCTTGCTTCCAAATAGTTTTTTAAATTCCCAATTCATATAATGACAGCCACTGTTTTTGTAGGAGCTTCCCAGGTGTGCACAGGTGGGAAAATAGGCAGAGCTCCAAGTCTGTGCAAATTCTGTCCTTCACAGTCCTCACATTTATACTTCTGTCATTAGCCGTTTTCAGTGACTCACACTGATGACATCTGTTTTTGCAGCAGCAACAGGAAGAATGTGATAGAAATCTGCTCTGAACAACAGCTGTGACAAACACAAGCTGATACAGACACCTGCTTCATATATCTTAAAACCACAGTGATATAGCTAGTTTTTATGTCACACCATGAAGTGTAAACACGACAATGTATTTACTGATCTGTTGTATCAACAAATACTTCTCAATAACCATCAGCCTTCACTAGGACAAACAGCTTCTCAACCCACCTTCAACCACCGTTGTCACTTTATAAGTGTGTACAGTTTACAGTAACTGCCCTGATGTGGTGATTAGGGTTGGGCAACATACATTTTGCAAGATACAGATGTCTTGGTTTCAGTGCTGAAACTAATACCTTCCCTATTACCATTCATGTAATTATGTCTTTTTTATACTCTATGTCAAGCATCAAACTTCCCACATACATTAGTGTTTACATTTGTGTTAATACAGAGCAGCCATACAAGAAGTTTGAAAAGGCAGTATTGACCAGCTGAAAACAATTAGCCACACTCTTTTGAGATTTTTGCTTGTAAAGTAACCTATGGACAACTGATCAACTAAATTGTTGCAGCTGAGTCAACTGGCTAACTGATTCATCGGCAAGTCATTTGGGCTCTAAAAACATCTTAAAAATAGAAAACTTATTCTTGATCTTGGAAACAGCGTTGAGGAAGACTGTGAGGTCAAAAGTCAACTGAGGAAAGAATTCAATTAAATCAGGAAATATGGGACCAAAAACAAATAAAAGTAACATTAGATTTCAAATCTGACCAAGCATCTGCTGCTTTCAGCATATGAAAGCATAGTATTATGATCCCACTTCACAATGATACCACACTACTACACTGTGCACTGTTGACTTGTTTTTACCTTCGCACATAATGCTCATTCTTGCACACTCTACACAGGTACCTCATGCACATTTACTTATTATATACACCTTATGTATGCTCTGTACCTTGCACATGTTACTCTATATACATATATAGCATTTTTTATACTTGTATCTTGTATTTTTTCCCCTTGGATTTTAGTCTTACACTTTTATGCATTTCTTTACTTTGGGTGCTGTGATTTTGGTAATAATTGCTGTTGCTACTGGACACCTGGATTTCCCTCGGTATCAATAAAGCATATATCTATCTGAAGGTTTTCAATACTCTGTGCTGAAACACATCAGTGGATTCTCAAACAGCATTCATAGTACAAACCCCATCTACCATAATCACCTAAAGTACTGTGAGAAGTGAAGAGTTCATGAAAAGTGATTTACTCGGCTTTTGAGTATTTAGATCACATATTATTGAAGAATTGAGCCCTATTGATAAATCTAAAGCATTTCTTGTGTCTAAGTTTCAGGAAAAACAACAGCCACGTATTGAATTGAAGGAGGCAGTCATGTAAAGTCAAACATCCATCACCACTGTGTTTTCTTGTGCCTCCATCCGACTCTGACAGATGTTCGCGCACGTTGGAGCAACCATCAAACAGCAAGACTTTGCCTTTAAACTTGGTTTATTGACGTTATCGTGTTAGCATCTGAGCTTTACATGTGATCTTATACCGTTAATCACCATCTTGCACCATATTAGCCAGGCGAAACCTTGGAGTCCGCCGGAAAACAACAATCAAGGCATTTCAATGGCGAGATGATGTAGCAAGCTAGTTGATTCTGCAGATAATTAGCTATCTTAGAAATGACAACCATGTATAGTTCATCTATCTAGTTGAAATATCTGCTGTAGTTTAATATTAGGTAGTTCCAAAATGACTTACCTTGTATATTTGTATATGTCTCAACTGTTGTTGTGAAGTGCTGATTTCAACGGCTACCTGCTAGCTAGCTGCTAGCAAGTTAGCGCCGGACGTTTGCTAACGACTAGCTGCTAATGAATTCCACAATGTCAGAGCAGTAAACGGGTGACCAGCATGAAAGTAACCCGGGGACAACTGCCAAGTTATACCATAGTGAGCCGGGGAAGCTAACACATTAACCACTCCCTCACTCGGGTTGCTATGCATCCTGTTAACGACAAATAAACATCCCATTAAGCGATTTCTCAAACACTCTTCGCTTTCCCGCAGCCATCTTACTTTAACTCCTCCCACGCGACTTCAGTGACTCACACCCACCGCAGCGCTGCTCCACAAGTGCAAAAACTAAGCAGCAAACACCGTGACCCAGTTCTATGCCAACACTAGCATGTGTAGCCTACACTGTGCACTGAATTTTACATTTTTTGGCTGTTATTGTGCAAGAAACTCATGACTGTGGATGGATTTCTGAATGGGCCTACCTGGCACAGGCCCTAGGGGCCAAAGGAGCCAGGGGGCTCCTAGAGCAGAGACCCAGCCAGGGGGCTCCTAGAGCAGAGAACCAAAATGAATCAAACGGCCAGTAAGATTGTTAACTTATGTAACAATGTAAAATACCACATTGTAAAAATACTCTGTTATAAGTAAAAGTCCTGCATTCAAAAAGTAGGCTACATAAATATTAGGGTAAAAAAATAGCCTAGGCTACTTAACAAAAGTAAGAGCAGTCATTATGCAGACTGACACATTTTATATGAAAAGATTGTATATCAAAATACTGGATTATAATTAGCTATTGATGCATTATTGTACATTACTTTTAAGGTTGCAGCTGGCAAAGGTGGAGCTAATTGCCTTATATACTGTAGGCTAGCATATCACAGGAAGTACTCAACCTATTGGGTAGCTTGTGAATTTCCCACACAAGATCAGTAAAGTCTTGTTATTACATTGCATTTTGTTTTATTAATCTGATTCTGCACATGTTGACTGTGGCACATTCTCTGCTGTTGAGGCTCCAGCCATAGTTAAACATCTCTAGCAGCCTCGTGGATTTGCAGAGGAAGGCTTCTCTGGGTTTCTAGGAGAAGCAAGTATTCCCAGAGGACATATTACATCTGTTGTGGTTTTCTTCCATAGAGACCAGCATCACCAGGCAGTGCTCAGCTGGTTTGCTGTTAAGTGAATCACACAGCACTGCCTCATTCAAGCCATCAAGGTTCTTTAAATTACTGTCCAAGAAAGTGAGATGCTCGTGTAGTAGGGAACAAAAGCAAGAGTAAAGGTCATTCTCAAATGTGTGCAATCTAGTCTAAAGCTGAATTTTGGAAAATGGATAAAACAGGTGATGCCAGTATTAGAGGAAACCAGTGGCAGAGACTGCTCAGGCAGCACTGGGGGCAGAAAGTAAAGGTGGAAGAAGAAGATGGAGCCAAGGATGAAGGGAAACGTCACTTCAGCCTGGGTCTGAACTTTAAGTGAGTAATTAAAATTTAGGCTAGAAATTGTTGCAAAAAAAAACTTTTTTATCACTGTGTAGTAAATAGATTGCTATGTATTCAATACACTGCGTGATTTCTGTACTGCTGAAGACCTGACAAAACCTCTTGCTAATGAATGACACTAGAAAGCTTTCTTTATCCACTGCAAGAACATTTGCTCATTTGTATACTCCAGCATTGTACAAATTAATGCACAAAGAAGGGTTTGCTAAAACATAAACTAATCCAAATACCACAAAGTAGGCCTATAAGACTTTTAATTTAAATGAGGTATTTTACAAACATGTGGAGTAGGAAATCCAGACAAAATTAATACTATCTTAATCCTACTATTAATATGCCATATATATGTTAACTGTTCATGTTCATTTAGACATGAGAACTGAACCACTGTGTGTCTTTATATGTTCCTTGTGTAGTATTTCCTTCTCCCTTCTCTCCATCACTGTTTTCTTTTCAGCTGGAACGAGTGGGTGGTTAATCCAGCAGAGCAGTTTTATTATGTCTGGCTACAGGTCATGATCCTTCCCATTGTCTACAACTGGGTGATCATCATTTTTAGGTACAAGCATCCAATATGATGGACATAAAATATTATATATATCATATATCTGGGATTCTAAACTGTGTTTATTTGACATCCCTTGAATCTCAGTCGGTTGGTTATGTTTTCTCAGGACATGCTTCACTATGATTGCACAGACCTACCTGCCTGTGTGGCTCACACTAGACTATCTGTCCGACCTCATGTATATGCTCGACATGATCGTCGCTCTTCGCACAGGTACTGTAGCAAAAATGTTTGTTTTTGTTGTTCTTTTATTGTTGGAATAAGTCTTTGAAACTGAATTTAACTTATCAAATTAAGATATCTGTCACATTTGAAAAGTGAAGGAACACTAAAAGCAAAAGAAAAAACTAAAACAATGATTTTCTGTTCCCATTATATATTAATTTTACATCTCTCCCACTTTTCACAAAAGAAAGACTTCTGTCCTACATTAATGTTAAAATATATATATATCGTTGCTGTTTAAACTGTGGTATGATGATAGTTTTATTAAAATAACACACACATACACCCCAACGTGGTTGCAAATAGGCCTGTAGGCCTGTCTAGATGTATCTAGGCAGCCAGACACTTTGGTGCTGCCTATTACAGGGTTTATCCAATAGTTCTGCAAAGTAATTTTGTCTCACAGAGCCAGTTATGTTCTGTATCTGAACACTAGGGCTAGAAGAAAAATAAAGTAGGCTATAGGTTCTATACACAGCTGTTTTATTAAGAGAAATTCATGTTAACTCAGTTACAATAATGATATACATTTCTTTTACATTCCATTGTAAAACAGAAATGATTACTTACATGAACAGATATAAGCTTTTACAAGACTGTTTAAGTTATGATTTTTGAATAACTAAAATATAATTGGCATTTTGTTTTCATCATCATCAACCATAACATATATGGATTGATGCTACATTCATATCATGTAGTAGTTAAAACTTGTTAAACCATTCAACATCCAACTAAGACAGTTAAACACAGATTTCCCTAAATCCACCCACATATCTGATATAGTGCTAAATAATATAGAGGTACCTGAAAATCTAACAGGCTTGGCTGCCTCACAACAGCCCAAGTTCATCAGCATTATTTAATAAAAGTCAATGAAATAGCTGTGTCATATGGGCCATGCACAATATTTAAACCCCCATATTTGGGGGTTTACTCTGCAACTAAACAGCTATATTGAGTTGGCAGATGATAAAGATCACAAGTCATAAACATGAAATCCTTTCTCATTGCTACCTTCCATTCTTGACATAAAAGCAACGCTAACTCTTATAAGTCAGGTAGATTTGTTACCCCCACTATAGTGCCAACTTACAAGCCTCGCTCTTCTCTTTCCAGGTTACTTGGATCAGGGCATTCTGGTAAAAGATCCAAGTCACTTAAGGAAGCACTACCTTTACTCTTTACATTTCTTAAGGGACTTGGTTTCTCTGCTGCCCACTGACTTCCTGTATTTCACCGTTGGCTTCCAAATTCCGCTGGTGAGGCTCAACCGCCTTCTGCGTACACCACGACTCAATGAGGCCCTGGATCGCATGGAGACAAGAACTTCCTACCCCAACGTCTTCCGCCTCTCCAAGCTCATGATCTATATCTTTGTGTTGATCCACTGGAACTCCTGTTTCTACTTTGCACTGTCTGGTTACCTTGGCTTTGGAAGTGATGACTGGGTCTACCCCAACATGAGTGATCCAGAATTTGCCTCTTTGCGTCGTCAGTACTTTTACAGCTTCTGGGTCTCTACAGATATTTTCACCACAATAGGAGACATCAGCCCACCAACCAGGGAAGAGGAGTACTTGTTTATGATTGCAGACATACTCATTACTGTGCTGGTGGTTGCATCAGTTGTTGGCAATGTTGGTCATATCATCACAAACCTAAGGGACCGTGACAATGTCTTCTTCCCTAACCATGAGCTAGTAAGCTGGAACACAGTCAGAAAGAAGATTCTCTATTTCTGAAACAGACTTCTGTGTGACAATTACTGAAAATTTCTTGTATTTAAACTTAAAGATGACTTTGTGTTTAATGACACTTTTGGTTAAGGGCTAATAATAAAGTTCTTTTTCTCATTCAGGTGAAGGCGTACATGAGGACCCATCCTGTTAGCAAAGAGCTTCGAGAGCGTATCAACAACTGGTACCAGCATCTTCACATCAACAAAAAGATCATGCGAGAGAATGAGATCCTGGAGCAGCTGCCCTTGAACCTGAGGACAGAGATTGCTGTCAGTGTTCACCTTCCCACACTCTCCAAAGTCACCATCTTCCAGAACTGTGAGAAGAGTTTGCTGGAGGAGCTGGTGCTTAAGCTAACACCCCAGGTCAGGGAAAAGGTGGCTCAAACAGTTAAGGCAGGCATTGGGGTTGAGCAATTTTGTTGCATGCTCTCAGAACCAAAATGGAACAAAAAATGCAAGGGGCTGCACTAGTAGGGGTGGAGGTGGGGGGGTGTAGCAAAAACAGTGGCGGTTTGAGCCATAGTTCTGAAGGTTTATGTAACTACAAAATCCCACAAACAGTTTGTAAAGATTCTGTAAATTCAGTGACCACAGTTTTATCCATTTTATTCATTGTGGTTGTGATGTAAACAGCAGAATTAATCACTGTATTTGGGTCGTGTTCATCTGCCAGAAATGCATGTTCATTTAGATTTGTTTGGCCCCAGCAATGTGTTCCCAGATGGCATTGAACCCTGTGCTTTGGCAGCCTCATTGCACAGATAGTTTCATTGAAATGAAACTAGTCTGAATGAAATGAAATGAAACAGTCTGAGTGTGGAACTGCACTGTCGGTTATCAATATCTAATAGTCCCCTCAGATTAATTGTATTAGCTGTCTTTTACTTTCCACCACAATTATGAGCCTACTGTGACTGACCATTGTCCTGTTTATATTGTAGACTTCTTTGTGTAACTGAAATAGGGGATAATGTGTATATGGGAATGGGATGAGAAGATTTGACAATAGAGTTGGGGAAGCTCATTCAATTATTCTATCTACTCTTGTTGTGTGGGTTTAAATTCAGCCTTGTTTCTTTACCCAGTTCTTCAGAAATGCTTTCAGTCATTAACTGTTTTAGGCTGAAGAGCTTGTCATGCCTGTTGTCTTGCAGGTATTTAGTCCAGGAGAGTATGTCTGCAGGAAAGGAGATGTGGGCCATGAAATGTACATCATCAGAGAGGGAAAACTTGCAGTTGTAGCAGATGATGGGGTCACAGAGTTTGCTGTGTTGAGTGCAGGAACTTTCTTTGGGGAAATTAGTATCCTCAACATCAAAGGTACTGTCAAGCACTGCATGTTCATTCATTCATTCATCATGTATTAATTCAAAGCTGTTTCTGAATGGTTGTTTATTTGACCTTAAAAAATATGCTTCAGGTCAAGTTAAAGTAGCTTCACTCAAACTGTCAACAATTATTAAGTAATACAGTTTGAGAATTTCTGCTTCCAGTCTTTGTAGAAAGTTGGCATAAACACATCCTAAATTTAAGTCAATACTGGATGTACAGTGATGAAATATAATTTATTTTCATTTTCTCTTATTTATCTATTTAGGACAATGCACACTAATCACTTTGCTTGTTAACATGCTAATACTATCCATCAAGCTAATTTTCAACTGCAGTTCGCTGACAACATTTTCTAAAACCAATGTGAAAATGTTAACAAATAAAAACATGGGACAGTAAGATAAGTCATAGCATTAGCAACAAAGTCAGCATTTTCAAAAGTTTGCATAAATGATTGCAAAGCAATAAAGCACCAATGAGCAATAATGCTAATAACAACCTTTTGTACACATTAGTCATGAAGAGCAACATTAAGCAACATAGTTAAAGTACAATGTTAACATTGGTAAATATTGTTTGTAATATAATGTTAATTGAAAGAGTTAAAGGATTGTAAAATGATAGCATTAAACTCTATACACATAAACCTTGCCACACAGAGTTGATAGAAACTATCAAATATTTATATTTCAATATTAATTCTATTGGCCACTGTGATTTAAGACAGCTGCAAGAGTATTTCCCTAAAGTTCCTTTAAACTCTGAAATGAGCTAATTTTGGTTATTAGCGCATCAGTTGGTAACATCCCCTCTACTGTTTTGTTTTGTGAAAAATTCACCAGTTTTGAAGAAGTCACATCATGTTTCTTTTTAGGTAACAAGTCGGGCAATCGTCGCACTGCCAACATCCGAAGCACTGGCTACTCTGACCTGTTCAGCTTGTCCAAAGAAGACCTGACACATGTTTTATCTGAGTTCCCTGCAGCCAAACGTCTCCTGGAAGAGAAAGGCAGACAGATCCTCATCAAGATGGGCATGTTGGAGGAGAATGGGGAGGAAGAGGAGAGTGAGGCAGAGAAAGTTGAAAGCAAGATACAAAGGCTAGAGAACAGCTTGGAGATCCTGCAAACCAAACTAGCTCGACTTATGATGGAATTAGAGTCAAGTAACCACAAGCTGCAGGCCAGGGTGGAGCAGCTGGAGTGGGAGGTGGCAGCACTGGGCACTGAGCTGCCTGAAGGTGATGAAGAAGCAGAAAGAGCAAACAGAAGAGTTGAAGGGGTAGGAGGGGAGGTTGAATGGGAGCGAGAAGAGGCAGAGGGGGAAGAATTGGATGGTTCAGATGCAAATGTAAAGAAACAGGGACATGGAGAGGATGGTAATGATGTGACCAAAGAAGGAGATGGAGAGAGTACTAAAAGTACAAAGGAAGATGTGGAAAGGATGGTGGAGGGAGGTACATTTGGTCTGGATGTCTCACAAGATCAAGAAAAGAAAAAAGAAGATGATGGAGAGAAAAATCAAGAGAAAGGAGATGACAGATCTAGGAAAGGAGATGGAGCTGAAATTGAACCTGAAGATGAGAAAGAAGAGAAAAGTGGGGAGAGAGAAAATCTGAAGAAGAGAAAGAAAGGGCCAATGAAATTTCAGGAAAAAAAGAGAGATGGGCAGAAAGATGAAAGACAGAAAAAGTAAATGAATAAACAAAATATCTGTAAAGGACAATGAAGTGTAAATCAATCCAAGTGTGCACATTTGTCTGTTTATATTAATAAAAACACTGACAATCTAATCTCAACAGTGCCCACAATACAACTTTATACCACTGGGTGGTAGCATTGTACCCCTAACCCTAACACACGTGTCACCCCTATGGTTTTACCCAAGAAAATGAGCTGCTATATAAAGTACATACATAAATGGTGCTTAAACATGAATGCATGAGTGATAATAATCAAATGATATGTTAAGTAATATCATTAATTATTCTATATACATTTACAGGAAACATTTTCTGCATGGAATACGTTTAATTTTGATAGTCTAAGGCTACATTTTCCTGGTGATTCTTACTTTTACTGAAGTAACATTTTGAATGCAGGACTGAAGACATTGTGGTATTGGTACTTTTACTTATAAGTAAATGATATAAGTTTTTCCTTGTAATTATACTGTCTGAAAAAACTCAGGTCGGCCCTTTAATGACGCACTGCTTACGCACTTCCCGGAAGTGCAGTGGGGATATAGGCCCCATCGGTTCTACACAACTGCACACATAAGCACTTAATAATAATAAATCTGTGTTTGTATGTCATGTTCATGGAGTACTACCGCTAATGCATATGGAGTGTCAAGAGGAAAAGCCAATCATCTATACTATGGAAAACAAGCCGATTGTGACATGTAAGTTTTCTTGAAGGAGACGTTTAGTCTTTTTCAGATCTTGACAGTTAGCCTGTTAGCTATATTCACTAGCTCCTTTTAGCTAAGCTAGCAGGTATACTTACATTGACTAATTTGGAAACGCAGCGCGTGTAAAGCACTTGGCACCTTAACCTCTACTTGTCAAGGTTTTTATATCTTGAAACTTATATAATACAACGCTGTCTGGGCTAAATGTTGATATGGGAAGTGACAACCTTCTGAACTAGCTTGAAACTACATTGATTAGCAGGCCTAGCTAACGATATAACGTTAACGTCACGGCTAGTTGCTTCAGGTTTGGGAAAGATATCACCTTGTTTCCTGCAGGACAGCCAGTTTCCTCTGTTAGAAGCTCATACAGTGGTCGTCACATGCTGAACGGTGGGGTTGGTTTGCCATTCATAAATGGAATAAGTTATGGTAGATTCTTGTAAGGGTTATTTTAGGAGGTGAACGGCGGTGGATGCCAGCTTCACCTCACACTGCAGGCAGCTCCATTTTTAGGACAGAGTGGTCCAGAGGTGCCCCAGTACAAGAATAGTAAGGGACTGAGAAGTCAGAATATGAAGGGGAAACATAGCTTTACCAGTTCTGATTCGAATCTCAGTCGCAGGTTGCTCAACGTGGGATCCAGGAGCACCTGTGTTTCCTGAGAGGTTATGGTGTCCTGACTCAGTTGTATGCCTCTGAAGTCATTGTCGTTATATTAATGATGATTTGAGTCAAACATAAGCGACTTAGTCCAAAAATAACACCAAGGAAGCCTGTCATGTTGCATAGCCACTTCATAGTCTCCAAAAGTCTGTGACAGAAATAATTGGTATCTCGTTTAAATCATTGTGGTAATTCTCATAAAAATTAGTCAAACTACTACGAGCTCTCTGGTTCTCAAATGGCAGAACTGGCTTCTTTTCTCAGTCTTATACCAAAGTCAACTGAACCTTTAGGTTCTAGACCTTTGGTCAGACCCTGGGCTATGTAACTTGTGGCTTGCAATGTTGCTACACTTTCTTTGTTTAGGTTGATTGCACTGTGAGATGTGGAGACTATGGCCATGTTTTTTCCTATTAAAAAAGTTAGCATGTGTTGAAACATTGATTTGTAGTTTATGAGTAAAAGCTTTAATCAGTGCAGTGTGCATTCCTCTGCTCCTTACTTTTTCATGTATCCCAGCAAGGTGAGCATGATGATATGAGTTGTATCTCACCCCTTATGTAAGATTAACTCTCGCGGTCACAGCTCAGGGATTATACTGGTGTTTGTTTTGCAGGGTTTTATGTAACAGCAGCTTTTGAAAGTCTTTGTGGGCATTCAAAGTTCAATTTTGTTTGGAGCTTTCAGCCTTAAGTTTCTGGAAAGATTGTCATAAACTGATGCAAACAGATACATGGACTAAATGTGTACACTGCTACATTTTATCAGTGGCATTCATTGTCCAGCTTCCACAGTGTTATTAACTACACTGGTTGAGTGACCACTTGATATTTTGTCACTGCTCTGATTGTACATGCATATTGCTCTCGTGGCATAAAAGGTTAGGTTAGTGATGTTTTATTCCTGTCTAGGTGGCATTAAAGCTAATTGAACGACACAGTCAAATTGTCAGCACAGGGAAGTGTGTTGGCCAAGCTCACTGGATTCACAGAGAAATGACTGAGGTTTAAGTGTTTACTTAGTGCAGGATGTTCGAGTGTGTTTTACATCCATTCTGGGGGAACAGTGTAGAGCTGGTTGCTCTGTTTACCTTTTGAGCAAGAGCTTCAGAGTATTAAAAGGGCTTTTAATATGGTTCATAGGATGTGGTGGCCTAATGGCTTTATCAAAATACACACATCTACAATGAATGGCACAGGGCAATGACACTGAAAACCGAAGTCACTCTACTGTTGAGCTGGACTGGAGAGCCTGCAGGAGGGGTCCATAGGGTTGGTGATAATTAAAATCAACCCCAGATGTGGATCTGCACAGCATAGGATGCTTAAGGGAGAGTAGACAAATGGACTAACTCTCATTTACAAGCGTTTACCAGCTGAGGTTCTACATTGTACAAACACTCAAAGCTGGACTTAAGCACCTTAATTTCCTAGCCATATTTTCATTTTGTGCTGTGGCTGAGCAGATGTGTTCCTACACCGAGTTCAGAGGGATAGCTCCAGTGAGGTGTGCTCAACTTTGTAATCTGCTGAGAAAGAAACAAATGCTTGTCTTCCCAGTGGGAATGGCTGATGTAGTTTATGGGGCTGAGGCTCTACACAGTAATAGGCAACAAGTTTTATTTTATTGTTTCCCCTGCAATAAATATGAAAGTTGGATCATACTCAATAACAAGCGTTTGCTTTATTTTGCAAGAAGAGAAAATGTCTTGGGCCACCTGGCCTTCATCAGTATCCCAATCTCACAGTACAGCTGCTTCTTTAAACATTACTTGCAGGTGAATCCTCTTGAGATAATTATCCTGCACCTGGTTAAGTAGTCATTTTTTGCAGTACATTTTACTGTTGTTGTGCAGAGGACACTGACCCCTCTGCAGTCTGATGCATGGGCAAACTGGCCTGGTGAAAACTCAACACCATCCTTGCTGCATTCTCAAAAATGCAAATCATATCTCAGCCTCACCTTGTGTACCAGATCTGTTCTATGTCTGTGGAAAGTACTGTCAGAGGTTTTTGTCTAAATAGGTACACTTCATGCCCAGTCATGACACACCAACTTGGAATTCCCTCCAGGCTTACTGCTGCGTTGGAACCCAACTGTGTTGATCTTGAAAACATCAGCATGATGATCAAGAGCAAAAAGGGTCAAAAATGCTCTTTTACTAATTTTACAAGAGCAAAAATGAAACGTGATATTTGCATTAAATGTGCACTGAATTTTGATCTTAATGTCTTATTTTTTTCAGTGTGTCAGATTTTTAATATTGTTTTTTTAGTGTTTGTGTCCTTTTCATTTTGTAACCACCTTTCAGTTTAGTCTGTGGGTCAGCAAACATTTTCTCATTATGTACTGGATTTGGCCACTGATGTCCGTTATGTCTCTCTGACACGTTGTCCTGGAGTAGTGAAATGTGCCTCAGTGTAACAGAATCACTCACTTTTAGCTCAGTTTTTCTCCTCCAACATGCTCATTCTCTTAGGTTCTGAGGATGGATAGATATCAGGTTTTTCCTGTGAGCTATTCGTTTCTCTATTTTTGACCTATTTTTGAAACGTGTTTTTTTTGTCCCCTCCCCATCCCTCCCTGTCACAGGTGCTGGAGACCAGGGCTTGTTTACATCTCTCTATACCTCACTGGCTCAGCAGCTTCCCAGGGAGCCAATGGAGTGGAGGAGGTAAGTACTGGCCTGCTGAATGCATGTTGGGAAAAAAAACAGTATCAGATATCATTGTAGAGCTTCTCATTAATGACAAGCAGCTCGTAGGCGTAATTAAACTTTTCATCAATCGTTGATTTAAAGCTTGCTGGGTAAGAAATTTGAAGTTATCTGATAGACACCAAATGGTAGGGTTGGGCAGCTGGTGATTTTAGATGACTTATTGATAATGTGCCTGGAGTTTAATGCAACCATACACTGCTCTGTATGATACAAGGATGCTTTCTGTGATAGCTCAGTGGAAATTGTGCTGCAAATGTTGTCTGACCTTGACTTTTATGAGCTGACATGGAAAATATATTCTTTGTTTGGGCTCTTTTCTGTCTGTATTGATATCTCATTTAATTTTATTACCTATGTGCCAACAAATCTGAATGAGACTGTAAAGGGTACTAATGATGAGTATCAAAATGTATGATGTGTCCACCTGGAGATTATTGACCATGACCAGCCAGGATGTCTCTGTACACTGCTGGTCATTTTTGAAGAGTGAGATTAACTTTAGAGAATGAACACAGCCCAAGAGGTTCCTGTACTGGAGATTAAAAGGAAGGATGTGATGTTAAAGAACCACTTTTTAAGCTATTTTAGATACTGGGTTTTAGCAAATTAACAGAATTCATCATCATCATCATCATCATCAACTTTATTTATATAGCACATTTAACACAGCAACAGCTGACCAAAGTGCTTAACACAAAACACAACAATAAAACAAAATTACAACTAAACAACCACCCATCATAAAACAAAAAACAAAACCAAGCCTGATACCGGATCAAATGCCAAAAGATACTGATGAGTTTTCAAATAACGAGGGGGGCCTGCCTGATGTATAGGGGCAATGCATTCTGTAACTTTGGAGCCCTCACAGCCAAATCAAAGTGATAGCCTGACTCAAATAAATGCCTCTGTTAAGGTCTCTTCAGGTGACGGATCTGATTTTGCCTTAAGATTTTTAAACTAAGATCTTGAGAAAGCTGCCAATCCAGCGACATGTTCAAGGGTCAGTTTGTTTCTAGGGTTGTCATGGGATAATAAAGATGAAAGTCATTGTAAACAAATTGCAATTGATCCTACAAAACTCTGCTTCCTTTTCTGTGTAGGACATATGGCCGTGCACCAAAAATGATCCACCTTGAAGCTAATTTTGTCCAGTTTAAAGAGGAGCTCCTGCCTAAGGAGGGCAACAAGGCTCTGCTCACCTTCCCCTTCCTCCACATCTACTGGACTGACTGCTGTGTGAGTAAAAGCTTTCTCTCTCACGCACACACCCACACACACCCACAAACAGACTCTGGACTATAAGGTATTGCATTGTGCATGTAGTCTTGTTTAAAAAATGTGCAGCTCTCACTCACAGCTCGGCCATCCTACTTGTGGATCAGGTGGAATGAAGGCATATTAATAAATTCTGCAGTCTATTATTAATCCTCCTCTTTTTCAGCAACAAAACTGCACCTTTTGGCAAATTGTGCCACTGAACTCCATCCATTTTGTCAGACATGTTGTTCTCAGCAGATCAAACCTCCAGTTTATTACCTCCCAGTCTCTGTGGTCACTTATTTTGTGTTTCACTGTTACGATACTGCAGATGCTGTTATTGTGTAATTGTCTGTGTTTGTTGTGTGACAGTTGTACAAATAGTTATTTGAGGTTTGGGCGTTATCTAAGGCTGCATTTAGGCTTTAGATCAAATTACTGTTAAGGCAAATCGCAGTTGTCTGACACCATAAATATAAAGGCAAATCATCGACAAGACTCTTATTTTGTGATTAGTCATGATTCCATAAACAATGAGTCATTACAGAGAGTCAAAGCACAGTTAGGGTACTTAATGTTGTTGCTGCCTGATGAAATATTCTGTCCAGAAAGTTGGAACAGCAGGTGCTTGAGAAGCATTGTTTATTCCATCTTTTTGCAGGATGGACAAGGCCATCTTGTTTACTTTCCAAGAACAGAGTAGTACTTGTAGTTATCGTGTCTGGGTAAAGCTGATCACAGACAGCTGTGTATGGAAACTCCTAATGCATAAGACATGCATGGTATTTGAGTTGAGCTCATGTTTGAAGGTTGATAGACATGCAGGCTCCCCCCCCGTCAACACGGTCATCTGAAAGTAGAATTTTCAAACGTATCTAAGTCATTGCCTAGAAGAAGAAACGAATGTTTTCTGCATGATTGTGCACATGGCTTCACTTGATGCACTTTTCGCAGCCCAAACTGGCTGTGACAGTTGCTGTTGAGGACTGCTTGGTTCAAGTGGGCGGGAGAAAAACAAGAAGGGAAGCAGGAACCTGCTGCTGCTGACTGAGCAGCTGGTTGGTTTAAAAAATGCTGTCATCAGCTCGTGACTCATGAGATTTCCTAAGGACTGTGTGGGAACAGAGAACCTGTGTGTTTATAGACTTGGTAACATAGCATAGCTCTACAGTATTAAAGTTAACAGACCTTCAATAAACACGGTCATGTGAAGCCTACGCTGTACACAGAGAGTCAGTCACACTGCTATCTGCAAGTGAAGGAATAGCAAGAGATGCTTTTGTTTTAATTGTCACTTTGATTAATTCTACCTTAAATAAATAATTTTATGGCTGAAACCTGTGCACTACCTTGGTTTGGTACTTCTGTAAAATTCTAATCTTCACAAAGTGTTGCTGATGGTGCTAATGATGATGCAGATTTATAATAGCATGTATTTTAAATATACTCTACTTTACAAAATCCATGTTTTGTGAGATTAAAAATCTAAAACACGAAGAGCGCAGAAAGGCTGTACAGCACATTGCAGACAAGCTAATCTATTTCATTTGTAGATGAATACAGGCACAGAGCATCAAAAACTTTAAAATCATATATTTTGCCTGCCTATATGTAGGTGGTGCCTTTCTCACTAGTATACCTAGTTTCATAAACCATGTTGTTACAGTGGCAGCAGTATAGTGGAGGCAAACCATGGAATGTAAAATGGCACAGGTTGTCCTGATGGAGGAGGTATAACAAAGCTACATGGAGATTTACAGAGATATTAGACGGTCTGTACACGCCTACACTGTGTTGACAGTATAGGCGGACTGAGAATGGCAGAGAGGCCAGGCCACTGCTTCCCCTTCTTATTCTACAAGGATCAGCAGTTCCTATGCACACAGCATCACAGGAGCTAAGAACAAAGAACAATCAGCCAAGTGTGCGAGGCAGTGGCACCCTCGCCAAATTCATTTAGGTTGTCCGTTGAGAGGACAGCCAAAAAGAAATAATCGGGCATTTTAAATGAAAGTGCCTAAAAATGGGTGTGGACAGTCAACAGAGAAATAATAAAACCACCCCAAACCTTCAGGACATAGTTAAATAAACACTTAAAAGAAAGCACATGTGATCAAAATAAATGCGGCGAGATTCACAAGCCAAAGATGAGCCTACAAACTGTAACTCCCAGATCAGGTAAAACCAGGGCTTTAGTTAATAATATATTCTACCTCTCCTCAGTTTAAAGCAAGTTCTAGCCTTAAGTCACAGTCATTTACAACAGTATCACAGCGTTCAGCATCCTACGTTCTTAATAGGATTAGATGGCATAAAATGGAACTCTGCTGATCAGAGATCATTTTTGCCAACCTCCAACCTCCTGCTGCCAGGAGTAATTTGCTAAGCTCTGCTGTGATGAATCAGACCACAGTTCTTATTTCATAATACTCTGTAACTGTTCACTGGAATTGACGTTTTCCATGGTAAATTTAAATGTCCTTACAATGCCTGAGCAATAAATGGACTGTGCTTGATTGTAGGATACAGAGGCATATAAGAGCTCAGTAAAAGAGGACATGATGCGCTGGCAGAACAGCTTGCGGGCCCACGGCTCAGCAGACTGGGTCATCATCGTCGTGGAGGCCAACGATACTAAGAAGAAGAACAAGACCAACATCCTGCCGCGGTCGTCTATTGTGGACAAGATCCGTAGCGACTTTTGCAACAAACAGAACGACAGGTGAGCAAATTGTATCCATTCAAAGAACAAGAGATGGTAGACAACAAGAATGGGTGGCAGCCTGGTTTTATCAACACAGTATGAACATCATGAAAGGCACTGCCATAGTAAAGACTCTGCTGCTGTGAAATGCTCCTGAAGACAAATGGGAATCTTGCTTAGGTTTAAAATGGAGTGACCCATCAATACATTTGCTTGCAAAGTTTCTAGAGTATGAACAAAACTCACTGCTAAATATGTTAAACCATGATGATTCAGCCTTCCTGGTGTAAATGAAAGTTATTTCCTCTGTGATGCAGGTGTGTGGTGCTGTCAGATCCTCTGAAGGATTCGTCTCGGTCTCAAGAATCCTGGAATTCCTTGTTGCTCAAGTTGCGAACTCTCCTCCTCATGTCCTTCACCAAAAACCTGGGCCGCTTCGAAGATGACATGCGTACGCTCAGAGAGAAACGGACCCAGCCTGGCTGGAGCTTCTGTGAATACTTCATGGTCCAGGTACCTAGAAAAGGAACAGGCATGTGGATTTTGATTTTATGACTGATTGTATGCAACAAAAGTGAAGTAGACGGGGTGTCGTGACTGAAAGGGCATACAATCTCACATCCCTTTAATTCAACTACACCGTTTTCTGTTTAAATACAGACGACATCAAAGGTCACAACAAGTTCCTCACTGTGACGTAGAGGGATTCTGTGTTGGTGGTGTTGATGCTGTCCTCTGACTCTGCCTGATGTGCAGTTGTTGATTATGGTGCTAAGGTGTTCAGTGGTGTCTCATCTGTGTGTGTGTTGTGCAGGAGGAGCTGGCCTTTGTCTTTGAAATGCTACAGCAGTTTGAAGATGCCTTGGTCCAGTATGATGAACTAGATGCTCTTTTTACTCAGTATGTCCTTAACTTTGGAGCTGGTGGTAAGTAACTACCACCCAATACTGTTATTCCCAATATGGTAGTCGCCTTAAAAATAAACAAGAGAATTTTGTGCTTGTGTTTTCTGTCCATTCTAGCTTTAGCTTTGGTCTGACTAGTCGGTTTCTATCCACAGATACAGCTAACTGGCTCGGCTCTTTCTGCGCTCCAGTACGCAGCTGGAGTGGCCTGCTGCTTCGGCGGCCAATTGACATGGAGAAGAGGGATGGGATCCAGCGAGGCGAGGCCAGCCTCTTGGATCTGAGGAGCTACCTGTTCTCCCGCCAGTGCACCTTACTCATCTTCCTCCAGAGGCCCTGGGAGGTCACCCAGAGAGCCCTGGAGCTGCTGCACAACTGTGTCCAAGAGCTACACCTGCTGGAGGTAAACAGACTCCTACAGGGCACTTTTTCAGAAAACATATGCTTTACACAAGTTGAATACCACAGTCCTCAGACTGGTTTGAACAACACAACCCTACTACCGTACAGCTGATTGAACTAAATGTGTCACTCACTCACTCTTTGCTCAGGTGCCGGTTCTGGAGGGGGCGCTGGACTGCTGGGTTTTTCTCAGTTGCTTGGAGGTTCTGCACAGGATTGAGGGCTGCTGTGATCAGGCTCAGTTAGCTGCAAACTGCTCCCATACTGTTGGCCTCTGGGCTTACGCAACTGACAAGGTAACAAAAATATTGGATGATATAGCTTTGATAGCTTGTGTCACATTCAGAATGTGCCATGGTGCCTTTTAGGGAACCGGATTAACTTGAAAAGTTGAAATAAAAATGGACCTTGATAGAAGCTCTCACTACCTTCACATATGAACATTTTGCAGGTCTTAACGTTATCTGCCTCCTTCAGGCTGTAAAGAGTGTTAACAGTGTGTTGATATGTAGCATTCTGCTGTGCAGTGTTGTGCTAAAATCCTACATTAGTCTTTCTGTGCTTAGTTTGTTAATATTAGAGCTCTAGAAAATACTGCCTTGTTCTTTTACTCATTCACTTAAATAACGGGCAGTAAATATCTGGTTAAAAAAGACTTTTCTCCAAATAGTAAAAGCTCAAAGTCCTTTGTTATTTTTTCTGTCTTCTCCAGCTGAAGTCCCTGGGGGAACTCTGTGGCCTGGTGTCAGAGAAGGGACCCACATCTGAGGACCTGAACAGGACTGTAGATCTACTGGCCGGACTTGGGGATGAGAGGCCTGAGACCAGTGAGTCCTAAGTTACTTCTGCTGCTGCTGTTACATGAAATCTTCATGAAAGTATTTTCAAGTTCTGCTGGGTGGTAATGAGAACATAATTGCACATTTACAGATTCTAACACTCCCCATTGTTGACATCAGTACATGATTTGTGATGGAGGACCCTGATGCGTGGGTCTTTGAGCCGTGTTCCTCACCTGTTGCTTGTATTTTTAGAGTGTGTCCTGCTCCAGTGGATTTACTTAGCCCTGATTGGTCCTCAGCTGCAGTACAGTTGGTGCAGGGCTGTGACTGACTGCTCGACCTATGATTTCACTCATTTAGTGCAGATTTGTCTCATCTTTTGCCTGCACCTTTTTTCCAGGAGGCAAGCATTGGCTGAAAATGCCAGATCCAGTTACAATGCTAGTTCCAACCTTTTAACACTGTGGGTTCAGTTGTACCTTTATATCAGCAGACATGAAGCAACGCATCAGTCTGTTTGTGTTGGCACAAGTTCAGTGAGGTATGTTAGGGTCTTTAGGGCTTGAATTGTCCCTTTACTGAAAGCAGCTTGTACTATAGGTCCATTTATGTTGATGAAGGCGTAATGAAGAAGCCTGAGTCTTATTTGAAATACTAACTGAACAGAATAACTGTCTGGCTTGTTGTAACTCCCCTTTGTCTTTGTCCACAGTCAACAGTTTGCAGAGCCCTTACAAAAAGCTGAAAGAAGCTTTGTCGTCTTTGGAGGCTTTTGAAAGGCACTATCTTGTAAGTCGGTTCCTTGCCATACCTTGTATTTCAGCAGCTGATAAAGCAGGAAGTTAATTCACATTCTATGGACTCCTGTCCCATTTTTATCAGTATTTTTTCTGATGAACTCTTTAAGCAGTTCATTTGATTATCTTTCTCCTCCCTTCTTCCCTTCTCTCTCCCCCTATGCCTCCGGCACCAACCCATGTATCAGGAACTCTCTCACGCTGCTATGGAGATGTACAGGGCCATCAGCCGGCTCAGGTCTGCCAGACTAGTGGGAAAAAGCCTGGCTGAATTCTACATGTAAGGAACATTGCAGCTGCTTGTTCAATTAGGGTTGATATGCTGGTCTCAAAGATGGCTTGTACTTATTCTGGCTTATTAGGCTTCATCAGTTAGTGCTTATAAACATCCACGCAGTCATGAGGAGATTTCTAATTAGAGTAAATGAAAACCCTATTGAGGTATTATGGCTGTGACAGGGCTTTAAAATAGATATGAAGCCATGAAAGTGCAGTAGTATCTCATCATAAAAACAAGGACATGAACTGTCCCATTGCCTTTGGCTGAACTTGGATGTCAGGTGACATCTGTCATCCTTCTGTTCATAATATCAGCTGACGCCAAACACCAGCCATTAGCAGACGGGCACTGTTTTTTACATGTACAGCTACAGTAAGGTGTTGACATGTAATTACAAATGATCTTAAAGGGGAGGTGACCAATATAGGCAACATTTACATTGTCTGCATTCACTTTGGTCTTATAAAGTTTATTTAACTTCACAGGTAGCATTAAAAAGATGTTATCATGAATGCATCCCGTTCTTTTATATAGGTTTGAAAAACGAAGATGATGAATGTGTCTGTGTGTTTCTTAGGAGGAAGGGAGACCCTGAGCGGGCTGAAACCTTCTTACAGGAAGCTCTGAAGTCGTACGTATCTGAGGGGTGGAGCCTCCCTGTCACTCACACCAGGAAACAGGTTGCAGAGTGTCAGAAATTGCTGGGCAGAACTGAGGAGTATCCTTCACGGCATCAACACCGACACAGTCGCACACAAAGGTCCTATGTAGCTGGTTTGTCGACTTTCCAGTGGTGCAGACACTAATTTGTAACAAGGAAAAGGTTTGATAAAGAATTGCACATGTACTTTTCTTTGGTACTGAAAGATTGACACCTATGCTTGAACACCTTAAGGGCAGTTATTTTCTTTTTGGAGTGAAAGTGTAGTTGATCTCATTCATTTTTTGTGGGTTGTATTAACCTTTTAATGACATTAGGAAAGAAATATGGTAATCACAAATACCGAGCTTTGTGATGGTCTATATTTATTCCCTGTGTTCACCTGGAAAAAGGTGAAGTTCGGTTCTTTGTTCCTGCACCAGTGGGTTTCCTTTACAGGCAACCACAGCTACCTACAGACCAGTGCCTTGTTGGCTGGTGATGTCAATCTGACCATGGAGGAGAGGAAGCACTTTTGTCAGGAAATTCTAAATTTTGCTGGGAAGTCTGCAGATCACTGTAAGTGATTATGGTACAGTACTGGTAAACGTGCGACACCTCTTAAAGGAAAATACCACCATATAAAGGTTATATCATCAGTCTCTGATATTCAGTGCTTTGTAAGGGTTGTATAGTTTTAGTCTGTTATCACTTCCAGTAAACAACTTAACTACTGGTCTAAATCAATATGCAAATGCAGTTAATCATAGTAAAACTAATTCTGATGATAACAACAGGTCTTGTTGTCTGGCTCCACAGCTCACAAACTGACTCTCAGCATGGGCGTGTTTGCCCAGCTCACACGGCTACAGTTCCATCCAGCTGCAGCCTCTGTGCAC
This sequence comes from Monopterus albus, assembly GCF_001952655.1. NCBI lineage: Eukaryota > Metazoa > Chordata > Actinopteri > Synbranchiformes > Synbranchidae > Monopterus > Monopterus albus. The sequence continues at coordinate 225,668 of NW_018128137.1, forward strand.
TCCGGAGCGGCCCTGCAGGTGGAGCTCACTCTGCAATGTTTGATGCCCATTTCTGTGCGCATACAGGAAGTAGCTGCTAGTATTCATTTTGATGTGGATCATGGAGGGACACATGGAAGGTCTACGGGAGTTCAGAGACAGACGAACCCAGGGACAGTAGAGTTTCACCAGGGGAACCCATCAGTGGGCCCCCCCTCCTCCTCGACCGCAGGTCCGTCTTTAGAACTGGATGAGATCCAGGACAGGAGTCCTTCGGACAATTCTCTCAACTCCACAGGACTGATTTGTAAAAACGCTCACCTGTTTGTGCGTCGTCATGACAACAGCTCGCTGCCGGACACGCCCAACTGTGTCAGCCCTCCTTCAGTTGTAATGAAGGAAGGAGCACAGATGCTGAAAATGCAGGATGTCACATTAAAGCCTGGGAATAACAGCATCATCTTCACAGCACCAGTAAGACACACACTGCTGCTGCACTATAAAAGGGACCTTTTGAAAAAATTAGCCACTTTATTTTCAACAAAAGCTTTTTTCATTTGTCTTTTTCACTCTTCCACTCTCTCTCTTTGCTAATCTGTTTCACGAAACGCCCTTATTATTTGCTTACTTTCTGTCTTTTGCTCTGTCCCTCTTTCCTCTGTAGAGTGGACAACCAGGTACTTACACGTTGCGTCAGCTGTGTGCCACGGTGGGTCAGGTGCAGTTTGTTCTGCCTCATATCTACCCCTCAGTCCAGTATGAAGTGTATTCTCAGGAGCCCCAGCTCACGGTGGAGCCTCTCTCAGGTGTGATACTGGATGCTTTAAATCTGAGCTTGTTCCATTGGTCACAGTTCTCAGATTTATTTGTTTGTAGTTTTACTCAAGGACATGAATTTCACTAGACAAAGATTCAGAAGCATTTATTCTTAAAATTCATTTTGATTTCTTAAAGTAGGAGCTGCACCATGCTCTTCCTCTAATTGATCAGATCAAACTATGACACACAAGCCCAGATGCACACTTTTTATGTGACTCTCTAGAATAAGTTAGATATGCTTGTGTAACAGCTCTTGAGTCTTGGGAAACTGAGTGTAGCTTGTATTCTGTATTAACTTAATTATTCAGCCTGGCAAGTTATGATCAGATCTGAATGTTTAACAACTCATGTTGAAGTTTTCCCTGAGACACAGCCTGCATCAGATGTGTTTCTACTGCTCTGATTATCACCAAATCACATTTATGATCATGTATAACTCACAAGTTATCATTGCTGCTCACTGTAGTTGGTTGTTTTTGTGTTTTCAGAGCCGCTGTTAGCTGGTCTGCCTCAGACAGTGAAGTTCACTCTGCTGACGGGTCACTACAATGTGAAGAAAGGAGTAGCTCTGCAGCTCAGCAACACCGACACCATGCCCATCCTGCCCTCCACCACCTGTACTGCCCGCATCAGCAACCCTGCTGCTGGTCTGTACACATTTGGAAAGCTTTATCTGAACCAACCAATTAACTGCTGTTTTCTCTAGCAACCCAAAGAAGCCGTGTTTCTTGTGTACACAGTGTTTATAAGATCAGGTTCCCACATATAGATAACCACAACCAGGTGTTTGGATATGTTTAATTGTGCTGGCTGACACACACACACACACACACACACACAACCGTTAAGTTCACATGGCCTCCTTTTCTGTCCCTTTGTTGTGTTCAGAGCTGGTGGATGAAGGCGTTCTCTCCATCCAGTCATCTGAGAAGGTGACCAGCATTAGCCTGCCCCCGACCCCGCCCTACCACACTCTGGAATTCCAGCTTGAGGTTCTGTGCATCATCCCGTCTGGGTCTGAGCGTCCTGCCAATGAGAGGCTGACCAACGGGGAAGTTCGTCACCGACCGCGCAGCTACAGTCATCCTGACACACCCATGACTGCCATCGACCAGAGAGTGAGGCCTTCTCACAAATACACACTTTTAGAGATGAGTTACAACTCCTGTGCTCAACTGTGATTTTTGTATCTATACAGTGTCTGATATCAATGGATTGAATGTTCTAGAGCTGCAACGATTAGTGGTTCTGTACTTGTATAGTGCTTTTCTACACATTGAAGTGCACTCAAAGCGCTTTACACTATTTCACATTCACACACTGGTGATGTCACAGGGAGCAACAGCGTGTTGCTCAAGGACGCCTCATCATGTGGAGTGAAGTAGCCGGGGATCAAATGGCCGATGCCACGATTAGGGAACAGCCCACTCCACCTCCTGAGCCACAGCCACTCCAGATTATACTAGATTAGTGAATCGACAATCATTGTGGTAGTTAATGAAGAGTTTATTTTTCACTCAACAAAGGTCCAGCTTCTCAAATATGAGGGTTTGTTGCTTTTTCTGGTTTTTCATTCAAATGAATTTAGGGTTTGGGACTATTTTAACATTTAATGGAAAAACTTTGGGCTTTTACTGTTTTGTAATGTTTTGTTAAACCAATGGATCAATTGATCAGTATGGATCTAGTTAGCTTTTTTGTGCCATGATATGTGAAGAGCTTTGTTAGTAAAGTCTTGCTGGGGTCTGTCTGCAGATGTCTATCGACTGTCCATGGTCGATCTACTCCACGCTGCTTGCCCTGACTTTCTACATCCCCTTCAAGGCCAAACACTCACTGCTCTGTGCTGGGAACAGGTGAGTCTTCATTCTCATAACATGCCTGTATGTGTCACAAAAAGAAAATGGATATATTTTGTGACTTCATCAAAATCTAAAATTCCAGGTATGTTTATCCATGAGATGTTCTGCAGAAGTTCCTCTTTCTTATAAAAGCTTTGAATTACAAGAACCTACAGTTTACTTGTCTAATATTGGCATAGCATTCTTGCCGTAGACAAGTTCCAACCTACTTGCACATTTTTCTGACCTGACTCCACAGGAAGTACATCCAGGTGTGTGTGCAGAATGTGTCCGACATGAACTTCATGCTGGCAGGAGTGAAGCTGACAGAGAAGCAGCACGTATCCCTGGAGCTACAGTCCCTCAACACTAAAACACAACAGGTCAGTGACTGCAGTAGCTTCCAGTTACAGTATGTTCTAATATTTATGGTTAATTATGGGGACATACGCACAGCTGAGCTGTAGGGAGAGGCAGAGCAACTCCAGTATCGGGAGCAAAGTGGGATTTAAAGTGACTGACTGATGGATCAGGAATCTGCAAAACGTTTTACTACTGAATCTGAAAACCTGGATCAGGAATCTGCTAAACGTTTTACTACTGAATCTGAAAACCTCAGTGTGGGCAGGGCCCTGTTTATCACAAACACTGTTAACACAGGTGTGGATGCAGACTATCATTATACATCGCCAATGTCAAGTCTACATCAACCACTGGTTCACATTCTTCATATTGGCATTTGGTGTGTTTGTTGTGCACATAGCTTTTGTGCAATAAGCACAGTATGTTCTGCCTGTGGGAGGTGAGATGGAAGGACGATCTGCCCTCCTGTCTCCAGTGTGTTTTCTCTGCCAACTTCGCTCCCCTCAACCAAGACGTCTCTGCATTCAAACCCTTCCACTACCAGTTCCAGCTCGAGAGAGTCACTGTAAGTGCACATAAACATTTCTCTTTGTTTGTTTCCACTGTGCTCTGACTGTGACGTTAGCAGCTCAGAGCTCTAGACCTTTTTGGAACAGGGATGCTGAACATGTACATTTTGAGTTGATCTAAAACATTCAGACTTTCCCACCATAAATAACCACTTGGTATTGTCAGACATTGTACAGTGTGAGAGCTGAGATCCTGCCTCCTGCCGGTGAGCAGCACTGTCGTTCTGGTCTCCTCTGTGGGCTGGAGGTGTGTATAACACGACTGACTGAGCCTGCTGAAGGAGAAATGGCAGACGAGAAGACGGACACTGACGGCCTCAGATCCACCAAACTTATGTATGAAGGTGGGTTGGGAGAACAGCTTATTAGCTAGGAGGACGGACAAGCTAAATCAGAGAATTGAGCTTTTTATCCTGTAGCCCAGCTTTGCAGCATTTTAAAGTAAATAAAAAAACATTTTAGTTTCTCAGCATCACTTAAATCTCCAGTAACTCCAGTGGTTATTCATTCATAATGGAAAAAACTGTTTTTATTGAAGGAGATAGTCTAAACAAATTGAATGACCCAGAATGTGCCGAGAGCAACACGATTCCTGGATTAGTTTGTTCATTAGCTGATTAGTCAGTCAACACTAAATAATCAGCAATAATTTTAATAAGTGATTACCATTTTATTTACATGTGTTTTAAACAGGTAAACATTTGGAGGTTCCAGCTTATTGTGTGTCCATTTGTGTGTCCAGAACAAACATGAGCTCTTTGTGTATGTGTGTCCACAGTGGCTGACAGCAGCAGTAACTGGGCGGTGTGTGGGAAAAGTTCAGGGATGGTGTCAATGCCTGTTACGGCCAATGCCACCCACAAGGTGCAGATCGAGGTGATGCCTCTGTTTGCAGGACACCTGCCCTTCCCCAAGATCCAAGTGCTGAAGTACCTGCCTCACACTGCATCAGTGCCCATTCAGCCAGACCCAGGTGAGACCCCTTAATGGAAAAGAACACATCCTTGTACATGTTGATTCCACAGTGAATGAATAGAGGCTTTAACTTCCTTGAAAACACTAGATGCACTCTCTTTGAATTTGCTGTCATCCCATGTTATGTAGCAGTAACAGCAGGGAAAACCACTTTAATAGGATGCAAGCAGCAGGTACAGCGCTGAGTCTCTGTCAGCTGATCATCCAGCAGCAGCTGGGTGTGTGGCAGAAGCTGTGAGAATGCTGCTTATTGAGATGTCCCAGAAGAGAAACAGGCAGCAAAACATTAGGTAAAGAGCATATTAACCTCCTTAAACGACTGCCAGGCAACTTTGGACAACTCGCAAACAAACGGTACACAATAAGCAAACTGAGTTTAAATGGACTGGAAGCCACTCGTCTGTGTTTTCAGTAACTCTAAAAAGCCTTTTCCATACACACCTTCTGCAGCAACAAGGAGATTCAGTTTTTAACAGATTATATTTAAGTAGGGTTTTGTTTTTTTATAATTCTGAGTCCCAGAGCGACAAATGTTGGCAGTTGGACTCAAACCTTGCAGCGTCTTTATACGGTGTGCTGCTGAAACGGCCTGGTTACTGGGGCACCACCAACTTTTAACATTCTACTTTACAAACATTTCTTTCAAATCACTTTGCTAGAACTGGGGCTTAGTTTCCAGCCTCTCACAGCTTGTGTTGGTCGACCTGTTGGACTGTTCATCAGTGCATCCTCAGAGAATGTAATAGTTATAATGGCCAAATCTAAAAGCTTCAGACCCACAGTGTAAAAACAAGGTCCTTTCATTATATTAGCTGAACCTCCGCTGACTTGTTGATCGTACTCATCCTGTGGACGGTCACTTATTTCTTTGTTCTTTGCCGTCCTCAGACAGCTGCGTTGAGAACGACAGCCTGTCCCTATTGGACAAAGCACTGGATGACCAGGGGGACACTGCGAGTATCCGCAGTCGGGGAAGCGTCCACTCTGTGGGCAGCGGTGACCAGCAGCAGAAGGGTGTGGCCATGCCACGCCTGGAGCCCTTCAGCCCTGGACAGGTGTTTAACCACAGTCACGCACAGCAGGTCCTAGTGCTGCCCGCCACTGATGACCACATCATGGAGGTCAATGCTACATGACCCTGATGGTGAGACAACCCCACCAATTGTTATAGGACTGAACCTAGGCCCTGGATGGACTCTGCAGAGCTTTTGTTCCAGGGCAGATGGGGTCCATGAGTCCATGTCGAAGACCGCTGCAGAGTGCCCATATGGACTCCTCCCTAAGCATGAACCATTCACATCACTGGAGACATAATGGACCAGACACAGTGAAGAGCCAATGATATCTGCTGATAACTTTAAATAAAGATTTGTTTTCTTTGCCATACTTTGTACATAGCTCATTGGATGGATTTAGAGTTATAAATATATATATATATGGACTGACCAATCAGATCGCCAGCTGTTGTGCTCCTTCAAACTGAAGAGTGCCACTCCTGATTGCCCCGTGATGCACCAAAGCCCTAGAAGTGTGTGATCAGCTCCTCAGGCACTGTAACTTTCACTGAGTGTGTCCAGTTTTAAGTGCTGATCCTGTGCCTCTGTTAGTCGCCATTTTTATATTTGAGATGTTTGTGTTAATGATTACAGTCTAGTTGCCGAAAGAAGCAGCTGTTCTTTTCACCAGAAGTCCACACTAGGCAGGCTGAAAACCTTTAACGCACCTCTGGAGACGGATCCATGAGCCAGTCCAGCTAAACATGACAACATTGATATTCTGCTACAGTTTAAACAAATCCTGCTACAACTTTGTTGCTTGTCAGTCATAATAACAGCTGCATGTTTTTGTTGACGTATTTACATAAAGCACCAGAACATTGATGAAGTCCTCCACAGTAGAGGTGTGGTTAAAATCATCTGATATAACTGAAACTGTACATGACTGTATTCTAAAAATGACTTTTATTACATGTTTACAGCAAAGAGAATAGTTTTTGTACTGGCATCATAGATTGATTCTGAATCTGTCTTCAACAATGCAGTAACATTTATTAAATAACTTTGTTTTATTTGACACGAGCAACAAGTCAAATACAAACGGCATAAAACTCTCAAATATAAAGTGACTGCTGGCAGAAGAGGCTCAGGTGGAGTCTAGTCATGTGTGTCGTGTGTACCTGTCCAGGTGTTGTGTGTGTGTGTGTGTGTGAGAGAGAGAGGAATGGCCGGTGCACGCTATCGTCCATCTGTTGTCTCACCTGTTTAGTAGATTGTTCATATACGGTGTGTGTATATTTATTGTGTGTGTGTGTGTTGGGGGACATGTATGTGCGCTGCCAAATCCGTGTCCGAGCTATGCACACAAATTGTTCGATGCTGAATAGATGAATGAAATAAGTCTATTGGATTTATTTGTTTATTTAAGTGTCAGCTGCTTCTGCCCTTTGCCCTCCTCCCCCTCCCCTCCACCCTCTCCACCCCCGGCGCACACACACAGTGTGACTCCAGCTTCCTGCTATTGTTTGACCACTGTACATACTGATCTGTATATACTCCACATCATCTTTGATTGCCAACTCTATTAAAAAAGACCATTAGTGCGGGCTCTCTGCATGATGTGTGTAATAGCATGGTAGCTATAGTGTAGTACGATTCTTCTGCTCTCAGGCTTTTCTCAGGACTTGATCTCTCCTGGCTTCCATGGAGCCACAAGAACATGAGTGATGAGGTCTGGCGCACAGTCAGTGTTCCAGTTCATCCCTACTGGGTTCCACACAGAACTAGAAAACCATTTCATTATGGTCCTGGCTTTGGTGTATAGGTGCATTGTCATGATGAAAGAGGAGAAGGGGCCACACAAAGACCTGCCACAAAGATACAAGTATATTACTGCCTAGAATATGTAGCAGCATTAAGAACTGATGGTTTGAGCAGAAATGGTTTAAAAAGGGCTCCTTTTTAAACAATTGGTTTATATAGACCAGTTGTAGACTGGGAAGATGTGGCAAGAACAACAAATGATCACCAGTTATAAAGTGTGGTGAAAATACCAAGCTGGCTGTTTATCAGAAATAGTAAACCACACTAGGAAATCAGCTAAAGATTGTTTGGTTTGTTTTGGGAAAGACTCGTCGTATCCGACTCCCAACCGAGGGTCTACAGTGATCAACTACAGTGAGCAGCGGGCTGCAAAGTAATTTACAGGACGTGGGACACATTTCAGACGCTAGAACTGTTTCCAAACCACTGCTTTATACAAATAACAGGACAAGTAAAATGATGAGTTCAAAACAAATGAACCCTGTGGTTTTGAAAACCTGCTGAGTTACCTGAATGACATCAAATGAACACTAGGTGGTGCCATACACGGTCTACAGGAGCACATCAGGAGTCAGCAGGCGTCTTATCTACGCACTGCTTCAGCTGTGTAAACGTACATGCTGCTGCAGTTCAGTCTTGTCTGGTTGGTGGTAGAGGATGTTGTCTCCTGCTGGCTTTTCAAACTGTGCTCATATCCTCATGTTGACCTTTTCACTGGGACTGGTCCTTTATGAGACAGAAGCCCCAGTGAAAATAGTTTACAGTGAGATTTTCTTTTTGTCCACTGTGTTGGGGTAAAAACAGAAGATTTTAATATACGTTTTATTAGGAATTTGTTTCAAAAGAACAATGTTTGGATTTTTTATTTTATTTGAGTGAAGTCACCCTTTAATCAGTCATTTGAAGTTTTTCATTTCTAACTAAAAGTCATGTGTTTGATGAACCATATATACTGGATGGTGAAAAAGGAGTTAGACTGGTGTCCCGGAACGTTTCACTATATATGTCCTCACCGCAGGGGGTCCGACGGGGGGCTCGGCAGGTGTCTCCTCCCCGTGTGGAATTTCAGAGGACCGGACCTGAGATCAGTTTTTGTGTTCCCGCCCCCCTCACCTTATCTCTGGCCTGTCTGAGCGCCTCTCATTAACATAATTATGCAGCCGCACGCCGGGAGGCTTCACAGGCTCCAACAAACGCCGTGCACGCTTTGGGAGCAACAGGACAGGTGAGACCTGAGCTCAGGAACAATCCAACATGAGGCCCAGGGCGTCTTCTCTGGCGCTGTTAGCAGTGTGTTTACTCGGTGTGAGTGCTGTCTCACACGTGGAGGAGAAGAGGAGCCAGGAGCGGCTCTTCCTCAGCTCCCTGGGGCTTTCCGAGCGACCTCGGCCCGCAGGGAGCCACCAGCCCCGGCTCCACGTCCCCTCTGCGCTCTGGAGGATGTTCCGGGCGCCAGGCAACACCCAGGCCCAGGAGGGCGACCCGTGCACGGTGTCAGAGTACGGAGTCCGCGGCAACATCATCCGATATGTACGAGACCAAGGTAGGCAGTGTGGTCGATGGGTGGACTCAGGAACCCAGCTGAGTTTGTTGTGTAATATTAATATCTATCCATCAGATAAAGACATTATCACCAGAGATTAAGGTTTGAAAATATAAATCACGTTTTAAAAGGTAGAATTAAGAGAATCACACTTTTCTTAACAACACATTTAAGTTATTTATATACATTAAACCAGTTGTACAAAGGAAAAACACCTAAGACAATAGTTTGGTGTTGCACTGTGGAGTTTATCTAACGACATAACTTGACAAATTTGTGTTTAAGATCATATTGGACCAGTAACACTGAAATGTTTCCAGCCTGTAGCACAAATTGCACATTTTTATCAATTTTGTTTAATAATTGCTAAAGGTTTCATTATAAAAAGTGTAACTGGTCATGTACATTTGATGTGTTGTTCGTCTGTAGTCGTCTGAAGCTTGGCACACCTTTGGTCACAGGTACAGGAGACGGTGAACTACACTGTCCTTTACTGATCACAGTGTTAGTAAGATGGCAAACCGTGAAAACAGCAGCTTCTTTTTTTGAAAACCCATCGAAGCTTATGACGGCTCGGTGAAAGATTTGTTATTCTCAGGTGTTTGCACTAAATCATGCTGCAAATGTAGCTCAGGAAAAATGTGAAGGGAGTACAACCACAGTGTAAAGTAATTGGTCATGGCAAATTGTTCTTATCTATGCACTTCACTCTCCACTCCACCAAAAAACCCTAAATAAATTCCTGAAATTGTGTAGTTCCTTGTTAAATCCAACCTCCCTGCTGCTATTTGCAGGCAGACCGGTGTCTGGCTGGAGCAGCAGCTGTCAGGCCTGTCTGGAGAAGCAGCTGTTCTTCAACATGTCTGTCCTGCAGCCTGTGGAGCTGCTGTCTCTGGCTCAGCTGGAACTCGGGTTCCTCTGGAAGCCCTTCAGACCTGCAGAGCTTCTGCAGCACCCCCGAGCTCTCAGCATGTCTCTGTACAAAGTGATCAGACCCACACTGAGAGGAGCCGATCCTCAGGCCAATCGAAGACTCCTGGTGTCCCAGTCTGTCTGGTTGCAGCCTGAGCCTAACTCCGTCACCATGAACCTCACCCCGCTGGCAGAAAACTGGCGCAAAGTAGGACACAACTATGGTTTGATTCTAGAGCTCCTGCCTCTCAGCACAGATTCAGAGGAGCTTCTTCCTTTTCAACCGGGTAACGCCCTCATGTTGGAGCCAGCCTTTACCTTTCCACTGATCCAGGCCTCCTTGGTGGTCGTGTCCCTCAACCTCCATCAGTGTCGCTCCAGACAGAAGAGAAGTGCCATCCACCTTCATGTGACGCCCAGCAACGTGTGCAAGGCTCGAAGCCTCTACATTGACTTCAAGGACGTGGGCTGGCAGGACTGGATTATCGCTCCTCAGGGCTACATGGCCAACTACTGCCACGGCGAGTGCCCATTCCCGCTCAGTGAGAGTCTGAATGGCACTAACCATGCCATCCTGCAGACCCTGGTTCACTCCTTGGACCCGCACAGCACGCCACAGCCCTGCTGCGTCCCCATCCGTCTCTCCCCGATCTCCATGCTCTACTATGACAACAACGACAACGTGGTGCTTCGACATTATCAGGACATGGTAGTGGACGAGTGTGGGTGTCGATGAGGTCCTGGGACATTTCTGATTGGTCCCCGGCTATCAGATATCCATCAGTTGTCTTTTAGCTTCTCTGTCCGTGGAGACAGTTTTGAATTGTTGGTAATTATTATCATGTGATGTCTATGAAGACGGGAATTTTGAAAAGAAATTAAGATTTGCATGTGCTTGTTCTCAGGGAAACGTAGACGTTTTTAATATGAAAGCTGATGTTAATAAAAATTCCAAGGCAATATTTTTTCATACAATAATTTGGGTAGAGTTTTTTTTTTTTAAGAATGTGTACTTTTAAACAGGGGGTTAAAGTTTAAATCCAGTAATACTCACTGAAGGTCACATTGCTTGAACACTCGGTCGCTGTTTTAATGACGCATATATGGACAGTTCAACCTTTTTTCTACTCAGATTTGAATTAAATGAATACAATATAAACAACACTATTACACTAGGGGCCATTTGTTTGGTGCAAATCCCACCTACGCACTACAACAGACAAATAAAACTATCTCTGTCCTCAAGGCTGAAAACCATTATAAAGCCTCGTCCGGTTCTTTCCAACCAGGAACTCAGAGGGACGACTCAGACCACTTAAGTATATAAAAAATATATCCGTGCTGGTTTATTCAAAAAGTCACAGGCAAGCATTCACACTTCAAGTCCAGAGATCTTCCAACCCCCAGCCTGCCAAAAGCAGCCCGGAAACAGGAAGCCCCCGAACCAAGCATTGCTATACAATATTAATCCTTTCTGGGCTGTCGAACCGTGACGTCACCCGATAAGCAAGCCTTGCAGCTGCTATAGCATTTAGCCAAAACATGAGGAAAAGTCAAGGTGCGTGACTGTTGTTTTCGTGGTGTGTATCTAAAACAATTGGACATAACCTTACACTTTAAGACAAATATTAAGACTAGCATTACAGTTGACACTAACAGCAGTTTTCCTGTAACCTTGACGTGCCTGCAGTCTGCACTAAACATTCATAGACAACAAATCTCTGAATATCTATCTAACTAAAAAATAACCTAACAATTCTAAACCTACAAAGCATTTAGTGGTTGAATTGTAGAAAATGTACTAAAACACACTTGAGTGTGGCCAAAACACCTCGCGCTTTCCAAAGAAAAGAATACAAGTCAACTAAAACACACGAGTGTGGCCAAAACACCTTGCGCTTTCCAAAGAAAAGAATACAAGTCTGTGTTTGTCATCCTTGAGCAGATTTTGACCATGCAGTTACTACATTAAAGTGCCAAGTCTTTTGAAGGTTCATATTTTAGGGAAAGTGCTTTGCGGTCGATTACATGGACATCAGATGCTTTGTACCTTCCTGGTGATGCTCTCCAAGGCCTTCACCACAGCCACCTTTCGTTTTGCTTGTTGTGGAGTCTCAAAGTTAATAAACCCATTATATAAAAGAGAGAAAGCAGGGATTCCTCTCTTGATCAGCTCAAAGCAGAGAACTTTTTTTTTTTTTGATTAATCAGCTATTAAAATCTTTATCGTAGCCTGAAGGTAAAACCTGTATCATCCTGGAAACAACTACATGCGAGAGCAAAGACATTTCTTCTGTCACATTTAAGTTTTGAAATGCAATCTTTATATAAAGAAGAACAGCTTAAACCTTGATCGTGGTACAGATAAACACAAGAGCAGAAGTTAACCACACAGACTCTCACAGTGAACCTTGGCCTTTAGGCGTCACCGCTGTTTCCCTATACATGTCACTGACGGAGACCAGCTCCTCTTTTATCTACTCAATGAGAAATTAACTCTCTTATCTCACCTTTCTGCCTGATAACACCCCCGCCCCCTCCTCCACTGAGCCAGACAGACCACTGTGGTTGCCGTGACGACAGCTGGTCGCCACGGCAACCGGGGGAGGCTGACAGGATGTGCTAATTAGTGAGAGATACTGAGAGAGTTTGGGGTGTGAAGAAGGAGAGAAGAAGAGACCCAGCGAGCTGAGCTGTAATCTCAGGATATTCTCCTAAATGCTCCTAAAGGTTATGGCAATGTTGCTTTGAAAAGCATGTGTAGTAGCAAGTTTTCTTTTTTTTAAACCTGTTAAAATGCACTGACTCAAATACTAACGTCAGTATTTAAGCCCAAGACGGGGAAAATACAACAACACTATGTCAAACTGACATTAAGTACTAGGAATAGCATAAACATATTTCTCTAAACTACAACTTGCTTCAGGCGTTTTTGTTATCTTTGGTGTCTCAAGTTGAAAATTAAAGTTCTGCTGTGCTTGAACACAGCCTGGCCGTGTATCACATTAGGAAAAATGGAGCCACCCACAGGTATGTTAGGTTACAGGAAGAAGAATTAAAGCTGCTCCACCTAAATTCTTTTCAGCCGCTAGAGAGTCTGGTGAGACTGGAAACGAACCATAAGCTGCTCCTAACTGCTCCTTGCTCCTCCCACCATGTCCTGTTTCCTAGCAGTGACATAAATTATGGATGGATGGTTAAGACAAACTGTTCAAAATGCAGCATCCAGTCCCACGCTAGCATTAGCTGCTGGTTACTGCTAATGTTACACAAAGCTCAAGTTACTCCCAAACTAAAATCATGCTAGGCCACTAATATTGTGTACTGAAGGAAGAACACCATATCTGAATCAAATCCAAGTCCTTTGGCCACTTTTAACTCTCTCCATCTCAACAAACCAAACTGATGTTAACCCTTGGTTTTGCTTTTCCTTTGTCCCACTCTCTCTGTGCAAACGAATGACTGAATTGAATTGACTATGTGCTGTTTGAGGAACACTTCTAATAACGTTTGCTTGGTGGCAGCCGGGGCTAATGAACAGAACATACTTTTTACAGCACACTTTAGAAATGCTGGGATAACAACAGGGCCATAGGCAGCAAAGTGTCCGGGAGGGGGTTAGTATAGCAGAGAGACAATTGTCCTGCTTTCATCTCAGTTATCACTGTGTAAAATCTCAGTTAAAGCATCTTGAAGTGTTGTAAACAGGTGCATAAGAAATTATTCAGAAGAGTAAGACCAAGTGTTTTGAAAATGCAATGTTTTAGTGTCATTTGATGAAGGTTAGTAGTAGTAGGTACATTATTGATCCCACATTGGGGAAACTTAGGGAAGGTTCATGAGTGAAACAGTAGATTTTCTATAAACAGTCATCAATCTGGGTGGGAATTTACTTTCCTTTGAACAGTTTTGGAATTGAACGTTACAGCAGGAAGACGCAGTCATCACTCAAAGCATCAATGAAAAGAATGTGGGTGAAGTTAAACTGCTCATTTGTAGAGGTGTAGATTATACATAACCTTGAAAATGCAATATTTCTATACGTACCTCACATAGAAACAGTAATTAGTTATTTTTTAATTTTAGTTTTACTCTAGCATTTGTGTGATTAAAAGCATATGATTTAACAAGGACAACATGTTTTTGTTACGCCAGTTTACTTAGACATTGTTTTATTCTTCTTCTTTGATGCGTAACATCACGGGACAAGAACAGACGACGAATGAAAGCGTGAGTAAAGCTGTAGAGAGATGAGTAGGAAACAAAAGAAGCCTCAGGCCCTTCAGCAGGGCCTACTTTGCTGTCAAAGACAAAGTCATTTCCACTTTACCCTGTGGGGCCAGCAACATGCAGTGTATCTCTAACAGTCAGACTCACAGACGCATTTTCTTCTCATCTCTAAAACACTCGCTGTCTCTCCTAATCCCAAATGAATCTTCAGTTCAGTTACAGACGAGCCACAGAGCCAAATTAACTTTATTAAGCTTTATATGAGCAGTTCTCTGACTGAAGCCCAGGGACATTCAGAGCTACTGACCCACTCTCACAAAACAAGGAATAGAGCTGAACCTTGTCACTGAGGTAAGAGGTGCAAGTCTGTTGTCTGCTGGGTGCTTAGCTATCTCAACTATCTTTTGCTGGATTATCATAAAAATATTATTTATTATTCAAATATTAGCATGTTGTCCCATATTGTCTAGCGGTTAGGATTCCTGGCTTTTACCCGGGCGGCTTGGGGTTGACTCCCGGTATGGGAACTACATTGGGGTGTATACTTTCTGACTTTGGTGCTATTTGATACCAAAACATTACATAGCTGATACTGGGATAAATGAGCCAGGCGCAACAATCAGACTGCATCAGTTCTCACCTGTTTGGTGTACCAATAAAAACACTAATGCCGTCAGAACTTGAAGTTTGAAAGATGTTATAAAGTCTATAAAGTCAAACTGGAGTCTATTAGCTTTAAACCAGGACACCACTTTAGCACTTAACACAGTTGTGCCAAAGTAAAGCTTCACTGATCTGGTGAAGCCTCTTTTTCACAGTAAAGTTTGATTTATGAATGTATACTTTCTGACTTTGGTGCTATTTGGGTTGACTCCCGGTATGGGAACTACATTGGGGGAGGCGACAGTGCGATGGGTAGAGCAACCGGAAGGTTGAAGGTTTGAATTGCGGTGACTCCAGTCGGTGAAGCCTCTTTTTCACAGTAAAGTTTGATTTATGAATGTATACTTTCTGACTTTGGTGCTATTTGATACCAAAACACTACATAGCTGATACTGGGATAAATGAGCCAGGCGCAACAATCAGACTGCATCAGTTCTCACCTGTTTGGTGTACCAATAAAAACACTAATGCCGTCAGAACTTGAAGTTTGAAAGATGTTATAAAGTCTATAAAGTCAAACTGGAGTCTATTAGCTTTAAACCAGGACACCACTTTTAATTTGAGCATTAGTTAACTTTTCAAAAACAAAACAAGCTACTCATTTACCTAACGAAGCTAATAGTTGATTGACTGGGGAATGAGAGGTTTAGGCTGGGGCGACTAAAGAAATAGAACAGTTGTGTTTGGTGAAATGTTCATATCTGTAGACAATAAATTAACAAGTTAAATAGATTTTATAGGGCACAGTGGATAATAGCTTAGATTTCTTTCTTCCTCCTCCTTTAGGTTTACTCTCCCACGTCAGTGAGAAATGAATAATCAATACCAGTCGAGATGGAGGCAATGGAGCCAGTGTGACTCAGCCATCCTGACTGGACGTGGCCTCTTCTGTTGATCTGGGTTTCTGTCTCCAGTCCTTCTATCCATTTACTGCTACAGGATGCAATTCTGTTTTATGCCATAGTGCTCTGGCAACCTTATGGCGACAGTTTAGGGAAGGCCTGATGTTGACTGGCCTGCACAGAGCTCTGGCCTCAGCCTCATCCAACAGCCCTGAGATGAACTAAGCCAAGATCATATCACTAATGGTCCTGTGGCCGAATAAGAGCAAAGGAAAAAGAAGTTAGGTAGAAAAGCCTTAATTAGGGCGGCACAGTGGTGCGGTGGTTAGCGCTGCCACCTCACACTCAAGAAGGTTCCAGGTTTGAGCGCACCTTACACTCAAGAAGGTTCCAGGTTTGAGCGCGGGCTGACCCAGGGCCTTTCTGTGTGGAGTTTGCATGTTCTCCCTGTGCCTAGGAGTGAGTGTGTGTGCTTGTTTGTCTACACGTCAGCCCTGTGATAGACTGGCGACCTTTCCAGCATGTATCCCGCCACTTGCCCAGTGTCAGCTAGGATTGGCTCCAGCTCCCCTGTGACCCTACTCAGGAATAAGCGGTATAGATGATGGATGGATGGATTTGTCTGGTTGCAATTTTTGCTTGGGTCAGCAAATGGAGATGTATCTTATCAAAATTCAAATTCAGGTCAGAATTACCACTCAAGTAAATATTATTGTGTAGTAGGCAAATCTGCTGTGGTGTTAATGAGAGGTATTCATTTTTTGATGAAATTAGTGGTTTATGTCTGTGACTTAAAAGTGTCTTTGACAACAGACTTGTACAATTATATTAGAACAACACACTTTGCTGCTTTTTCTGCATTAGTGATTCATCGCACAAAGCAGACACTGCTGCTCTGGTTCTCCATTAAACCAGGAAACTGTCTTTATTTAGTAAGAGACTGTAAAAACTGAAGGTAACAGCTGATGCTCGCAGTCATTCAGTCACTGTAGTTAAATCCAAGTTTGAGATGCTTTTTATTTTAGTGTTCATGTTTCTATTTTATGCAGCTTTCTAACGTCGGTACATTTCAGGGGAGAATACTGGATTTTTTTATTCAACCACAGTACATTTAGTATAGAAGCTGTACATGTACTTAACAGATTTAGCAAGTAGGATGATGCAGAATGAGTTTAGATATATTATGAATTGAGTTTATCAAAATAAAAAAATCTAATATAAATATAAAATATCAAACAGGGCTATTGCTTCTGGGTTACCACATAATTTAGTGCTAGGAAAAGGAACAGTTTTTTATAACTACTTGTAGGACTGATTGGAAAGCGGGTTTAAGAAGTGGAGCTGGGATTATTCTTCTGTGAACCAGCAGGGGGCAATCTAGCTTTAGCACAATGTCCAGAGCTGTTTGGCTGTGGTATATTTTGTATTTCTTGGTTTAATGTGTACTTGTCTTTATATATTTGTGTCAGCCTGTCAGTAGCTAGTCACAGTGAGGAGACAGTTGTGTGTGTTTTTGTGAGGGCTCAGTGGCTGATTTTTCTCATTTTATCATCCTATTTAAAGTTGGTCATCAACACGTTGATTCAATATTTCACCCTTCCATCATTTCCAAACTGACTGACAGGTCTTCACATACACTTAAAAACATCATACATAGTTTTGCTGGTGCAGTCGTAAGATAAACATTCAGTTTATTTGTTTTTATTTGTGTGGTGAGACTTTGCTGTGAAAGTGTACACACTCTGAGTTTGTGTAAAGCTTTTTGTTATATTTATAAATGATAAGAATTTCTGTCCCATACTTAAAGCTGCTGGAACTATTTTTTTTTAATCCCAGAACCCCAGTGCAAATTTGTTGTGTGAATGTAGTTACCGAAAGCCGCCACTAGATGGTAGTAAATATACTGTCAGCACCTTTAGCATGAGTAGATGATAATATGAGTGGCAAAGAAGACAGTAAGGCGCATATTCTTCCTCAGACACTAGACTCATCATTCGTTGACCTCCATAGTGGGTATGGTAACACAGTGTCTGATAATGACAAGCACTTTGAGTGATGCTTTGTCAACACACACGCACACACACACACACACACACTTCTTGGCTTCCATATTTCTAATCCTTTTACTCTGTCACACTGACATACATTGGCACACACTGTCAGCTAATCAGTGATAATGGACTCTTGTGTCCTGCCTAGTAAACAAGCCTATGTGTCATTACTGTGCTAACTTACACTTTTAGTACTGTACAACACAAATACATGCCAGAAATTGTACCGTATGTACAGTTAGCAGCACAATCAACCAGTTGTTACAGAGTAAATAGAAACTGTGCTGTCACTGTGCCATGACAATCTCAAAAGAAGTTGGTGAGAGTTTCTAATGTTTAAAGCCCCACATGTCATTGTTTTTATATAAACACTGAACCAAAAGATTAGCCATCAGTATCCCATAGTTTTGGTATAATGCTCACTGCTCTTATCAAAACCAAATGATCTGTAAGATGAAGCTAGTGACTAGCTGTTCCACTATCAGAACCTAATGACCAGTATACCCTGTACTTCCCTTTGTTTTTCAAATGTATTTTCTCTCTGTCGGTCTCTGTTTAGAGGAGGGAGGGGCTGCTGCCCTCTCACACACGTGTGTGTTTATATAAGATGCTTGTAATGCTAATGCTTGAGGTATGAAGACTCAGACATTTAACTGAATACTGGTGACTGCCCTGCCACATGCACTCCCTCCCCTCTCATGTTCCTGGTACTTTATTTCAGTACTACCTCCTGAGGGGTGCTGAAATGTAGCTTCCAGAATGCACCTCCAAAGCAGACGCACTGTAGTGGAAAAAACATAGAACCTGTGATGAGCGCTACTTAGCTCAACACGTTTCGGAAGGTTCCTATAATGGAAAAACCCCTTTAGCAGCTAAATATATATTGTCTAGGTGTTGGTGGAGACCAAAACAGTGCTATCAGGTGAACAACAACACAACTCCAAATGAGCAATCATGTTGCTCTGTGTCTGCTGGACGTGTAAAAAGGCACCTTCTGTCGCCAAGTGCTTGGTCAAGGGGGGATTTGTTGGGTTTTGCTCTATAATAATAGTGATAATAAAAAGGTCTAGACCTTACTTTGTAAAGTGTCCTGAGATGACTTTTGTTGTGACTTGGCGCTATACAAATAAACTTTGAATGTTATATTACAGATAGTATACAGTATATCACCTAGTTTTTCTGTTGCCGACTTGCTAGAGAGTCAAATAATGCTAATTTAAACAAACAGCAAACAATTACTCAGCGTTAAAGCAGTAGATATGTTGAAGTGCAGAGTTATGAGTTTACAGTGGCTATACAGGGTTCATTCACATTTTTACTAATAAAATTCCATGACTTTTCCAGGTTTTTCATGACCGTACGAACCCTGCTATAATACTGAGTGGCAGGTAACGTATCTTTAGCTCCTGAATGTCATTATTTACTGAGGGAAGCTGCTATGTGGGCAGAGTTTGGGGGAGGGATTTGATTTGAACTTTTGGAGGTGACAGTGGGTAGAGCAGTCATCTGCCCCCCCCCCCACCTGTTATGCTGAAAACAATTAATTTCAGTGGAGTCACTATGATCAGTGGATTTGCTCATGATCATGTTCAAAATATAGGAATATGTCATATTAAGCGTTTCAGCCATTCGTCACTATGTCACTCGGCTTCCAATGCCACTTAGCTACTCACTTTTTGTGAGGACACATGAATGAATTTCACATGACTTCTGCCAAGTGACAACAAAACCAGAGGTCTTTTTAGGTCCAGAATTTCTAACCTGACCCCTATAAAGCTTCCCATAACCTGAAATGAAATTACTTCTTTAAAAAAGAGACCTGACCTAAAAGGGCCCTATTGTAGCAGCAGCACGATGACCAACAAACAAACCAGTATAGTTGAATAGAACAGCTGCATGTAATTTTTTTCTGCACATTACAGTTCACACTCTCCATCTGCCTTGATAGAAATCTGCTCGTATCGTCTCGGGTATCGCCACACACACACCATACCTGCAGCAATAATTTGGAACTGGTCTGAATAGAATCTGCGTTGCCTCACTTTCTAGTAACCTGTGAAAAGGTTTAATCTGAACACACACACACATCCCTAGCAGATGATATCACTCTGTGAGGTATAGACCAAAAACCTACCAAGAGCAGGTGTGGTTTTAACTGTGAGAGGGGTTAGCTACTGTATTTCAATCACACTTGTTCAGATGATGGATTAATGTACTGCATATGCCACTGAGTGCTGGACAAGCCAGATTAGAACTTTTTACAGAAAGTGAAAAGAGAGTGACTTATTTAAATAGTCAAAGTACCGTAACTTCCGGACTATTGAGCGCACCTGAATATAAGCCGCACCCACTAAATTTAAAACAAAAAAACAGTTTGTACATAGCCGCAGGTGTCCATGATGTAAAATGAGCTAGTTCGACAGCCAGATCGATCGCCTTTAACTTGAAAGCTGCATCACATGCATTTCGTCGTGTGTTTTCCATGATGAGGGTGTGTACATGAAGCGAAAAATGTAGCGGCGTATAGTCCGGACATTACGGTACCCTTTAACACATTTGAAAGAGTGGGAGGATAAGAACATAGAAAAAGCTTTATTGTACTGTCTTTAATAGTTTCTGCCGTTCCTCAGTAAAAATTGCTCCCAGCAGCTCTGTGAATGAGTCTTACGAGGAAAACTCTTAGCTCAGAACTTTTCTGTGCCATTTAGGAGAACTCCTAGTGGTAAAATAAAATACTCGGTGAATATGGCCCCTGGATGTCAGTGTGAGTTGTGGCTGGCAGTGTCCTGTAATGAGGTGACAGCAGGTTCCTCCAACACACACTTTAACACCTCAAATGGACACACACACAGCAGACAGAGGTGACACCATTACCCCTGACCCTTCAGCCTGCATCTGCGCGTGTGTCCAGGTGTGTGTGTGTTGACAGTGTGAGGGGTCATGGCAATTTTAGTATTTAATTATAAACCATATGGCCAAACCCCTGCTTCATGCACAGTTCAATGCATTCTCATTAATTCTTACGGAAATATGTTTTTAATGAGCATCTAACAACATCACGATCTTGTGGTCACTGACCCTCTGCAGGTTAAAGTGCTATATTTATGAACATGTTTTGTTTAGCGAGACAGAAGTTTAAAGTCTGTCCTGACCCCCATTTGCTCAATGAAGGTATGTGAAATCATACAGCATATGCAGCTTACAGTGATCCAGTGGTACAACAAGAAGTCCTGCAGTGGGAAACACAAACCTAACCTTTTTAGTTTCTTCATGAGATGCAGCTGCAAAAGACAAGAGGGGTTTTCTCCTCATATAGAACCATGCAAAGCTCACCACAGGCCTGGAGAATAATTTCATATTGATATCTGGTGTGGTGGTTAGCACTGGGTTTGACCCTCCTGGCCTTTCTTGGGTTTTCTCTGGGTGCTCCAGCTTCCTCCCACAGTGCAAAGACATGCAGGTTAAATGAATTGGTGACTCTAAATTACCCACAGGTGTGAGTGTGAGTGGTGGTCTGCCTCCATTGGAGAACGTTTATGAGAATACATTTAAACCAAATGGAATGAAATGGTAGGAAAAATAAAAAACACAAATTGTGATGCAATATTTTTGTCACTCACCAAAAACAAGTCAACTCATTTTGGTTTCTTAAATTAATGAACAGAATCTATTTGAAATGTGACCAAACATCACACACTCCAGGCAGGATTACATTGACTGGTCAGTACGTATAATATGAAAATCACAATCTTCTCTGGAGAAATAAATCCTGTCTGAATGAGGCTTTAGTCTGAGTCTGAGGCGATGGAGGGGACTCTACCAGGACACACACACACACACACACACACACACACAAAAACAACAACAGCCTGAGCCATAGAGACAACAGATAAAAGACCTATATATGCTGTATGTGCTTTTTCCCTGCTGGGAATCTCAGACCAGCATGAGAAAGCAACCAGCCAGATTTGCAGTATATTGATTAAATTAGCATTTGTTCCAAAAACTGAATATTAACACACACACACACACACAAAACCTTGTCACGATAGTGTACAGCAGGCATACGCCCTGAGAAGTGATTCATTTCTCCTCAGAGAAAGAAAATTGACTCTACCGAAAAGAGCCTGTCATGAGGCCCGAGGTTCATCGGGTCTGGAGGTCGGTGGAAAAATGGCAGCAGGCGGTGATCACCATCCACCCTTTTACAAAAGGGTGTTTTTATTAACCTTTGTGTTTCTCCACGGGATGCTGACACTTACAGAAACACCCTGCACCACATTTATGTAGTGGGCTGTCCCATCCGCTTTGTGTTGTCACCCCATTAACTGGCTAGTCTCAGTTTGTTGCCTTGTGTACAATGATAAGTGTGGTTTAGGCAAACCAAATCATGGTTAAACTTACAAAAGGACCCACAGTGACCATCAGTTTGAGATGGGAAATGAACAGCTACTTCATTTGAGAAAGTCCTGCACTTTGTTTTAAAGCTCGTCAACAGCACGTTAACATCACTATTACTACATTATAACATGTATCAGTGACATGCACCTTCTGGCCTGCTTGTAGGATCAGCGTTCCCCTTTTGAAGAATGATTGTGGGTGCGATAACAATTTAATGGGGTGATCTTCTATCACGTGCACACTCATAAAGACTCACCACTACCAAAACCCACACATACACACAATGTGAGCCCAGTGATCTGGCTTCTTTTGTCAGCAATTATTTCACTTTCCACCCCATTAATTTATTGTAGAAACACAACCAATTAGGCAGAAAAAAACAAGGTGCCGCCCGCCTGTTAGTTCTCATGTTGTCCTTTTTATCCTTCACAAATTAGAGAACAGGGTTTAACTGAGAGATATGACTTTCTTCACTTCAATCTGCTTCTGGCCATATTATTCTATATCAGCAAATACTTCTCAACTGTGACATTTTACATGTCACAAAAGCCCAAATATTTACGGTGCCTTTTACCTCTAACACGTATAAGATGTGAAGACTGACCTACACAGAGAACCACACTGAACACAACACTCGACTGGATCTCTTGCACATTTTATGCACTTTATTAATAATACTTGGAACACAGAAGTGTCATACCTCTTAACCACTCTCAAATACACCTCTGAAATCTACTGGAACTCTCCTGATTATATTAGCTTATTAACAACAATCTCATTAAAATTCAT
This sequence comes from Monopterus albus, assembly GCF_001952655.1. Classification (NCBI taxonomy): domain Eukaryota; kingdom Metazoa; phylum Chordata; class Actinopteri; order Synbranchiformes; family Synbranchidae; genus Monopterus; species Monopterus albus. The sequence goes on from NW_018128137.1 coordinate 248,464, forward strand.
GGAATACCTTGATATAGCAGCCTAGTAGGAGACTAATGATATGCATAATTAGCCTTTCAGGCTCATTTGCTTCCTCGTACATTCTAGTGAATTTCTAGGATCTTTTCCCCCGTCTCCCTGTTGACAAATTTCATTCATGAATTTCACCGTTTATGGTCATTAAATAATTTCCTCCTCATAATTGCTTTTCCATGCCATCAAAGTGTCTTTAAAGTATATTTATCTCTCAGGTAAGCTTTCAACTCTCATCCAGCACCAGTCATTTAGTGGATACTTTGTGTGTGTGTATAAAAGCAAGCTGTGAGTGCAGCATTGCATGTTACAATCGTATAAAATTCCTAAGACAAATATGTTAGAAAACAGCTGCCTTTTTGTGGCTTGAGCAGACACAGAACAGCTGTAGCATTCATTTGAAATTATATGTGCATCCACGCCTTGTTTTAGTTCTGGTTTGGTCTCCACGAGGTTCTCAGAAGAATATCTGTGTTATGTTTGATGCCGGGCTGGTAGAGTTAAACGATTTATCAGACCTACTTTGCCCCCTGCTGCTAGAAATGAGGTTGATGGGAGCAGTGAGACTAAACAGGCAGCTGAGTCTGGTGGTCTGCTGGTTTGAGCGATCCCTCTTAAAGGAGTCCTCTGATGAAAAATGTCATCATTGCAGCTTTAAATACTATTTCACATTTTGTCTTTCAGTGTCAAACTGTTTTTCCTCCCTACACTCACATTGTAATCGGTAAAAGCTTTCTATGTATGTGGAAGCAAAGCCAGTGATCCTCATTACATGAATTACACACATTCACATAACATATTATCCTACTGGAAAAGTCAAATTTAGCCCCTGCGCTTGTTAAACACATGGATTATTTGCTCATGTTCTCTTATTTTTCCTTACTTCTGCAAAGGATACAGTATGTGAGTGCAAGCCTTCCCCGTAATTACACCTTGGAGTTGTTCTGCACTTGTGTTGAATTTACGCTGCTCATTTAACTGACTTGCACTACTGGGACCCTCATTTTATCTGCATGCTCAGATAACATCTTCTTGGTTACTTTTCTGGGATTGCCTGAATTTTCCCAAGTAACATAAAATTTCAAGCACACTATTCTAAAGATTTAAAGCAAACAATGAAACTGAACATGACTGCTTATGAAACCTGTGAAGCCACGAGCCACAGAGGGCTCAGAGAGCGCAGAACGTCAACCAGAGGAGGTGGAATTAATCTGATGTCTCACCTTCACTGAGATTCAAGTGCTTTTGTTGGAGCTGGTGGGTTGAAATCACCTCTTCTCTTTGTGTTAGTCTGCTCTTCTGTAGTCTCCTTGTCAAACCAGGGAGTGCAGCAGCTCCCAGGCAGTCGCATGGAAGGTAAGAGGCAAATTCAAACTGATGGCCAAAGAAAATGTGGGTTCAGACTGAATGTGGAACAAATGTTAGAGCTGGTGCAACAGCATACAAAGTCAGTGTTACGATGTGATGGCACATTTTCATGCTCTTCCGGAGATTTTATGACTCCTTTACCTCTCTCTCAGAGAGAAGAAGAAAAAAATGGAGGTACTGCAGAATAATAACAGAGAAAAGTTCATGGTCTTGTCTAAACAGGTGGTAAACTGGCTGCTTATGGCAAATAAACACTTAAGCTGCCAAATTGACTTAGATAAATCAAACAGAGTATTGCTTGGTATTCAGTCTGAATGTAACCACAATGGCAACATTGAACACATTTATATCAATGCATTTTGGGCATAACGCTAAAGTATTAACGTTCCAGTATACGGTATAACACTAAAGTATTAACGTTCCAGTATATGGTATAATGCTAAAGTATTAACGTTCCAGTATATGGTATAATGCTAAAGTATTAACGTTCCAGTATATGGTATAACGCTAAAGTATTAACGTTCCAGTATACGGTATAACACTAAAGTATTAACGTTCCAGTATATGGTATAATGCTAAAGTATTAACGTTCCAGTATATGGTATAATGCTAAAGTATTAACGTTCCAGTATACGGTATAACGCTAAAGTATTAACGTTCCAGTATACGGTATAACGCTAAAGTATTAACGTTCCAGTATACGGTATACTTCATGGAATAAGTAATGGCCAGTGCAAGTTCTGGGCTGTGACTGGTTGGTGTGGATGAACTAATTGTTGTGAATATTCCGTAGTCACTGTGTCTATATTCACATACTGCATATACATGTATGTGCTCGTTTACTTTATTTGTGTCTGACATCTTGTGATGAAACTGAATCTCTTCCTCTGCCTCCTGCCTCCACTCCCTCCCCCTTCGCTTTCCTCGCTGCTGGAAGATGTAACATGATGCAGTTATCACCATGGAGATCATTTGAAGATTGACCCTCTCTGGACAATGTCATGAGCCTCCTCCTGTCTCTTTGTAGATTTTATTCTGAGAGCTGTCGAGAGCATATGAACACCCCCTCAACGCTGTCAGTCGGTTTATACAAGTCAGATTCAAGGGCAGCTTTTTCAACAGTTTGCCTGAGGAGAAGCAGTGTGAATACTGGATGTTAAAGCTTATATAAACACAAACTCAGCAGCTTTGTGTTACCAATAAGACGTTTGCACGAGGACCGGTATTTAAACAAAGAGCACTACTTACCATGAATCAAACTGACAAGCTGATAGGCTCTTATGCTTATGTGGAGACATACCTGCAACAAGAACAAAGGCTAGAAAGTGCTTATGTGGAGACATACGTACCTGCAACAAGAACAAAGGCTAGAAACTAGTAATGAACAAAAAACACAGCCCACATCCTGATTGGCTGATGCAACTGTGATCATATAAACTACACTGGGAACTTCAGACGACTGAAAAGAGTTGAAAACAGGAGAACATTTTTAAAAACACTGAGCAAATTTGGAGTTGGTGCAAGAAGAGACAGATATAGGACATATCAGATAAGGGCTTTGTTATTCCAATGTCTTTTTAAATGGCTGTGAATGTGACTTCTCTTTAGAGATGTCACTTCTATAGTATGGCCAATTAAAAGTGTGGGTAGGAGGGGGTGACCTTTGACAGGCGCTCACAAGTCTGTATGCCCTGTGAGCTCCCTCGTGTGAACTATCTGCAGGAGGAGAAGTTCTGAAATTGCTGATTTTGCAGTGATATAAAAATGTGACAGGCTCTAATATGTCAAACTAAACGACTAGTAAGAAATGAAAAGAAACTACGGTTGGGGGAGGAAGAAGTGTACAAAATGAATGACCAGCACTTGTCTGAGCAATCTGGAACCTGAGCTGGCAGATTTATTGGATTATACTGAAGTCATCTCCATACTCAGCTCCAGGCCCCCGCACCGTGTAATGTCAGCTGGCAGCGCCTATTCTACAAACCGTCAGGTAAGATAAAGGGCCACAGAATGGCAGTAAATCCTGTGGTCTTTAATAGTGAATATGACCACTGAAGGTGCACTGCTAAGCTTGTTTATCAGTGTTAATGACCATCATTTGTTTACATTTAGTGTTGGCTTAGCATTTAGTGGTTAAATGATCGGCTGCTTGTATGTTTCCTTTGGCTTTGGTATTTAGATCTGTAAATCTCACCTGTCATGTTTTTATTAGGAGGGCTTATCTCAATAATAAGACGTTGGAGCCTATTACATCAGGTCTCTGTGTTCATGATCTGATAGTGGTGTTAAAAAAAAGAAGTATTTAAATTGTTTCTGGTATCACCTTAGTAGATCTGGGATAGCAGGATGGTCATGGAATATGTAGACATTAAAAACACACCAAATACCTAGGCCCTGTTCTTTACAGGGCCTAGGTATTTGGGCAGGGCAACTGGGGGTTCAGTGTCTTGCTCAAGGACACTTCAACACGTTGACTGGACGAGCCGACAATCAAACCGCTAATCCTCCGGTTAGGAAACGACCCGCTCTACCTCCTGAGCCACAGCCGCCCCGTCTCTGTTCTGCCATAATTACTGTGGCTCAAAGGACTCAGCGCTCTGATGATAAAATCTGCAAATGAAACTGTTTTTGAGGGACATTACCTTATAATAGCAACCTTCCTTAACACTGTTGATGACAGAGGGAGTGGGCGCTGTAGCGTCATCTTCTGTTTTTCTCTGCCACTTTCTGATTATACAATAAAGTACATATGTTTTTTGTTGACTTGAAAACCTCTATTGTGTTTTGTAAGGCAGAAATGAGTTTAAAAATCTGATTTATACCGTGCAGTGGGATATGCATCTACTCAAAGGTCCCCCTGGTCGTGTGGATCTGGTAAAACACAAAAGGCATAATTTGATGGTGAATGTAGTTTGACATCAATAAGTCCCAGAATACATCAGACTATTTTTTACAGATCTTGTCGAGTGTTCTTCAGTCTGTTTTCTGAGTCATTGGCAGCTTGCTAGTATGAAAGGATGGCTGTCTAAAACTGGACATTGACTTGTACTGACATTTTGAATTAGCTGCATAATTTATCTTGGTGTAATTGAAAGGAAAATGGTTTTCTTGTTTTTGCCAGAGGCACCGTAACGGAGAAGCCAGTTTACTGTGAGGATTTGTAGCTGCAAACTGTTAAAGGACAAGGCCGGTGACTTTCTGTTTTTGGTTATTTTCCACAAATCCCATACAGCAGCTAAAACCAACAATGAAAATTTGTGTACTCACTGTAATGTCTCATGAATCCAGAACCTGGTTTAGCTTATTGGTGTGAGCTGTGACCTCCTTTGTTGTCCAAAATCTATTAAAAACACACCAGTGAGCCACTCCGCTGCGCTGGATGACATGTTTATTCCTTGTGAAAAATGTGAGCTCTGTATTTTTTCAAAACAGAGCTCCCAAGGCTAAGAACAGCCATTAGTTTTTACAGTCTTGTAGTGCATAAGCAGGGGTTGTATGAAAAGCCATTTCCCCTCTAAATGATGGATAGAAGCTTGTATTTTCTTGTATATATATGACTGTCTGAACTCACAGCCATCCATTTTTGATATTATAATGTGTATATTGTCCTTCCTGTTTGGCTAGGCCTTGTCGAACCCAGAAGTGGACCCCCTAAAGTCCATGAACCAATGTATTATTAGGGGAGATGGACCCTCTTGTGTACTTTTCACTTGGCTGTAACTTAGAGAAACATCTTGGTAAAGGTTAAGATTGATACTGTTCTTTAGGTGAGCCTCTTCATTATGGTTTTATTAATAACCACATGGTTCATATCAGGCAACAATTGTGGTCATGGATAAAAGAAACCAGCACTGCCTTTTGGTAGGAAACAGGAAAGAAACAGCAACCTTCCATGTTAAAGTTGGACATTTTGTTTGTCCATCCATCCAGCCTGACCTTCTCCACCTGGTGGGGACTCTGGTTGTATGAGAACATCACCTGACTTCCTCCTTTGCTCCCGATGGTCAGGAGTCACATTTTGTGCAGCTTTGACTTTGTCACATCTGTCTTTTTAGGGCATTTGATGTAATGACTGATGATGTGGTTTTCCTTGGGAGAAGAGTCTCTTTGGAGTAGCATCCAGTTTTCAGACTGACAACTGGATGCTACTCCAAAAACCAGGGTTAACACTTCTTGAAATGGAGAGGGTTAAAAGCAGCCAGAGGACTCTTCCTTCTCGATATCTTATCACATAAATCTAATATGTTTGTTTGTAGGCGACCTACTGTAGCATGGTCATGATTTCACCTTTGTATTGAATTAACATGAGTTTCACTTGGAAGTAATTCAAGTTTTGTGTCACATTAGCAGTAAACAGAGCTTCTACCTTAGTCAGCTAATGCTAGCTTTGGACTGGAGGCTGCATTCTGTACAGCCAATCCCGGCTGGCAATCGGGCGAAGGCAGGGTACACCCTGGACAGGTCGCCAGTCCATCACAGCTAGCTCAATCAATCATTCATAATATTTATTTCCAAGTGTTTTAAAAATACAAGGAGTCTGACTCCAGTTCAGTGGCCACGTGCACCAAATAAAACAGAACCAAAACAGAATAAAAGACAAAATAACAAGTAAAAATGAAAACAAAAACAATCTATTGATAAATATATGTACATATATACAAGTTTAAATGGCTCTTTGTTTAGGTACAGTGATTATATCTAAGTTATTGCACTGCGGTGTTCACTGTGTCTTGTTATAAATGTAAACATGGATTAACTGTTCAGAGAAGAAACTGTCCCTGTACCTGGTTGTCTTGGCGCACAGTGACCTGTAACGTAGTACCAGATGGGAGGAGTTCAAACTGTTCCTGTTCAGGGTGTGAGGGGTCTGCAGAAAACTTCTCTGCCCTTCTTTTGACCTGTGAGGTGTACAGGTCATCCACAGAGGGCAGGCTGGCACCGATGATTCTTCTGCAGTCCTGACTGTCTGCTGGAGCCCTGGAGTTGGCTCAGCAGCCAAACAGGACAGGAACTGTGTAGAACTGTATCAGCAGCTCCTGGGGCAGGTTGAACTTCCTGAGCTGGTGCGGAAGTTCAACCTCTGCTGTGGGTAACAGTAACCAAACTTGGTGTTAAACTAGATACAATCGCACTTGGGATGCAGGAGGGTTGTAACACGGTTTTCCTTTTTCCCCCTTTGTAGGTGGTATAATCCATTTACTTTTATTTTGTGTATCCTTCTTATGCTCTGGTGTTGTGTACCTTTTTAGGTTATAGGGTCAGGGTTAGGGCGATGGAGATACTTGCTTGTTATGGCTTCTTTTTATATTCTACAATAATAAAGTATTATTGAATTAAAAGTCTATTAACGGTGCTCTATTAGATAATAAAGCTAAGAGTGAGGGTTGAAACATCTGTGAGCATGTTCTTGTAGCTCGAGGAGAACAGAGATGGAGACAGAGATTGAAAGAGAGAGCAGTATGAGAAGGAAATAAGGTCCAGTGCGTCCTAGAATAGAAAACGAAAATCCATTTATTGTGAGAGGCCTGCAGGGCTGGAAGTACCAGGAGTCCACTGTTGGACTACACACACGCACACAGAAACCTCTCATCCTACTGGAGAAAATGAAATCTTTTCCTCCTTTTTCTTTGCTCCCTCCTTTTTTGCCTCTGTCAGCGTAACCACCTTAACTCCAACATGGGCACAAATCCCATCTCTGATGCACACACACACACAGAGTCACTCACCTGGTCACCTGCCTGAGGGGCTGTGACACTGGTTCATTCTTTGTGGGGGTCTCTGTTTCCTGTTGACCCGGCCACGAAGAATAGGAGGTCATCAATAAACCTGCTGAGAGGAGAAGTGGGGAGAGGCAAGAGAAAATGAGAAAGGGAGAGAAAACAAGGTTAGGAGGAGGACCAAAGAGAAAACAGGAAGAAGGGAGGGGAGGAAGCAAGAAGGGGAGAAAGCAGTGAGAGGAAACAAGGAGAAATAACCTAAGAAAAAGGAAAAGGGTTATAAAAGGATAGAAGAGAGGAAGACTGGGGATACAATAGGTGACAGGACAAGAAAAAGAGTGATGAAAGGGAGGAGGAGGCAAAAGGAGAGTGGAGAAATTAAGGGAAAAGGAAGAGGGAAGGGGAAGGACAGGTGTGATGAGAAAGAAAACATGGAGATGAGAGGGAGAACAAGAAGAGAAGGATATAAGAGTCAAGGAAATGTGAGAACAAGGGAAAGGGGGAGATTAGAGGAAAGGAAAGGAAATGATACAATGGGTAAATCCCAATTCCCTTAACAGATCGTTCCTTCACTGTCCCAACAGTCTTATATGTACTGAGGAGTGAGGAGGCTGCTGAAGGAGACCATCCTTTCCTCACATCTTTCGTGGGTGGGACTAAGACACAAGGAAAAGATGCAAGTGAGGGAACAGCTGATGCAATTAAGGGATCTTTGATTTGCCCTATGATATGAGAGCAAACAAGAAGAGGAGAGGGGAAAGTAGAAGACAGTGAAAGTAAAGCAGCAGCAATAAGAGGAGTAAAGAAAAAGATAAAAATGGGAAATAAGGCAAAGAAACAGAGGGGAGAGATGGGGAATGAGGAAATGAAAGGAGGAATGGACAGTGGAAACAAAAGTAGAGGGGAGAATGATGAGGAGAGGTGATATGGAGAAGGAAAGAAAGGCAAGGAGATAGGAAAAAAGAAGGGGAGGGGGGAAATGAGAGAAAATGAGGAGGAAAAAGGAGATAAAAGTAGAAAGGAAACAAGGACAGGAGCAGGCAGGTGGAGGTTGGGGGTGCAACAGAGGTAACTATCCCTTATTAGTACTTCTGTACTTAAGAGGACCATGATGTTGACATCACTGAACATTAGAATTTATCTTAATCCTAAAACCAAGTCTAAGCTCTCAAGCTGCCCTTTGAAGACAAAAAGACTACACAACACTTTTCTAAAAGTGGGATTGTTGCCCTTTTCTTCATTATGCTCCTTGCTGTGTCGATTCTTGTTCCCCTCCTTCCCATTTCACCTCAAATCCTCTTCTCTCCGCTCCATCGGCTTCCCTCACCCAAATCTTTTGCCTTTTCTTTCTCCTCCGTGTTTCTTATCATAACCTTCTGTTTCTGTCAATCCATTACCTCCTCCTCTAATCCGCCAACCTTCAAACCACCTCTACACCTTCCTCCAAAGTTCAGAAATACCCTCTGTTCTCCTGCACTCACCGTCACCACTCATGTTACCCTTACCTTTACCTCATACCACGTAAATCACGAGTAGTGAGAATGTTTGCACATCTTAGCCCCACATTTGTGTCTATAGTGTGTTCTGATTAAGCATAAAACATGAGGGGAACATCAGAAAAATATAACCAAAAGAGTTTTGCCCTTGGTTAACAGACAAGTTTGTACTTAAGTAACATCAACGATGTTGCTTTGAGAGAGACTGGAAACAAACAGGCCTGTGCTTTGTCATCCCACTCACCCACCCTGACCTCCTCCCCACAGGGGCATTCTCCATCCTTAAATGTCATCACATGCAATGAGTTTTTTCTTTGTCATGATTACTACAGCCACTGGAAGTCACCCAATTATAACATGAACCTTCTGGTCTACTGTTAGCTGCAGTTTGCCCCTTCTGGGCCTTAATTGAGTGATAACAACTGATAACGGCCATTTAATGGGGTAATAACATTTGAAATGGCTGTCTTCTTCTAGCATTTGTGTCAGGCTGGAACTGTCCATTACCTGCCTCCACAAAAGAAAATGAACAAGAACAGGAATGTCAGCAGTTTATGTCCCCATTGAGCCCTGAAGGGTGCCTTTTGTTCCATGCCCTCCACCTCGCTATTATCATAACAGCTGATAAAGACACTACAAGTAAGAAACAAATTATTGGTTTACCAGGTAGGAAGCAGGTCAGTGCACCGGAGATACGTCTGTTCCATTCATAGGGAATTTTTATATATATATTTGCATGAAACAGGTTGATTGACATTTAATTTTGCAGAAGTTGCAACAAATTGTTGCATACTTGTACTTTTACATGCATTTCCACTTTATGCTACTTTATACAGTATTTAGTGAAGACAAATGCTATGAATATTATTCCCAAGGGCAAGAAATTCTCATTCAGACAGAGGAAACATTGCCTGAAGATCTGTGTTGTCTGTCATTTTGATATCTAGTGTGCTCTACAGTTTAAAATGCGGGTAATTTATTCTAAACATTATGTTAGAAAATAGTTGAAAACATGTGAAAAGACTGATAAGTATGTCGTCTGAATTGTGGAATTAAAGCATGTCATCATTTTTTAGAAATGATGGAGTACACAGAGCTCTAGGCCTGCATTTGTTTATATGGGTACTAGTGAGACGGAACACAGATGAACGGTCACAGTTGTTGTTATTATTTTTTTTTAAAGAAATGACGGTGAGCTGTGTGTTTAGAGTGGTTTTGGACCCAGTAACGATGCAGAACTCGAACCCAGGCTAGACAAGGAAAACATCTTTAATGTAGAAAAGGGTTGTATGAGAGGCGTAGCTCGTTAAATAAGAACAGAGAGTGAGAGTTTAAGAACACGCAGCAGGTACAGTATGTATGGTAGGGACTATTTCTGGTAGTCACTCTGGGGACCTGAATAGCTGAGCGCGCCACAGGCCAAGGGAGTAGTCCAGGGAGGTGGAGGCTGGTGCCAGAGATCCCGGGTCCGGTGTGTGGGTTCCCTGATGAGGCAGCGCTGGTAGCTGGACGGTGCGACGTGGGTTGGTGGTGCTGTCCCAGGATCGCTGAGAGGAACACCGAGTGGGCTGGTCTCGTTCTCTCAGAACGGCAAACAGCAGTTCAGAAAATGTCAAGTCCGCAGAAAAACAGTCCAAACCAAAGGAACCCTTTAAAACATGAGAAGGGCACAAAAACCGATGCAACACGGTGCATATACGTGAATACAGTTCACAGCGTGACGTGAGGAGCACAGATCAAGGAGCAGTTCATAACCCTGAGTTCTTGACATGAGCATGAAATGTCGTTACTAGCAGGACAACGTATGATAATCTGGTAACGAGGACGCACCAACGCCGACCCTATATACTGCTCTGATAATTGAGAGCAGGTGTGCCTCACCACCTGGAACACACCCTCACCTGTGCGGGGGCGGAGCTGCTGGAACTACCTGTGCCTGCTACCGAGGTACAGGGGGCAGCCCGGGTCATGGATGTAACAGCTGCCTCAGTATTAAAACGTAGGGACACATGAACAGTGAATCTGTTGGAGAAGGTCTGAACCTACATAGTTGGAAAGAATAGAGATGTGAGGGAGATAACACACAGTAGGCCATGGAGCTGCTATACTGGCGAGGGAGATGACACACAGTAGGCCATGGAGCTGCTGCACTGGCGAGGGAGATAACACACAGTAGGCCATGGAGCTGCTGCATGGCAAGGGAGATAACACACGGTAGGCCATGGAGCTGCTATACTGGCGAGGGAGATGACACACAGTAGGCCATGGAGCTGCTGCACTGGCGAGGGAGATAACACACGGTAGGCCATGGAGCTGCTGCACGGCGAGGGAGATAACACACGGTAGGGCCTGGAGCTGGCGGCCCGGG
>NW_018128137.1:259544-268594 GCF_001952655.1 Monopterus albus
GGCATGGCGAGGGAGATAACACACGGTAGGCCATGGAGCTGCTGCACTGGACAGATCACCACAGTTATTTGCAACCTGTTAGCATAACAAGCTTGCAAATTCTGGGCAAAGCTTAAATTTTTGCTTCTCTGCATGTTTATGCTTGTTTAGCAGGTGCTTTGTCAAATTATGCTACTGGCTTTTTACTTGCAAAGGTTTTATTGCACAACAGTAATGAGTATAGTTATTGTAGACTTTAGTTTCAATGCTCCTGGTGGGCTGTCTCCACTATGTGTGTAGGAAATGAGCACCGTCGGCTTTTGTTCAAACACCAATACAAAGGAGAAGCGGCTCCATAAACTCCAAAACCATATTTCTGATCTCACTCAGTGGTCTCTGACTTACTACACCTACTACAGCCTACAGTTTGCTTGCTAGCTAACTAGCTAGCTACCTACATGTTCTCCCTAGCCTACAGCCATGATGAGAACATGGCACATTTCTACAGTTTGGCGTGGTTTGGGTGTCTTCACGCGACACGCCCCCAGTGTTTCAGAGCAGAGAATACTTCTTATTTTTTCATGATTTTGAAAGCTAATTTTATGTAGCAATCTGTTTAATCATTCACATTTGGCTGGGTGGTTAATAACACATCTTCCTGTCCTGTGACAAACCCAGAACACATTTATTTCTACTGTACCCTGACTTGAAGTCTCTGTTGGCTGATTACAATTTAAGGCAGAGCATCACTGCAGTTTTAGTTCACTGCTGTTGGTTACTGAAAATAATGAAAGTTGCTGTGTGCACTTAAAAATACACACGTTTCCTGCGGAAAGAAAAACCATTCACAACCATAATTTGATCCCTTCAATCTTATTTATTGGGCAGCATGTTTCAAATCACCTTCAGGCCAGCCTTTAATTGTTGACTGCAATGAAAGTCCAGTTTGGCAACTACCACACAACAACACAAGCGTGGCTGTAGCCTGAGACTGATTATTTCATTTCCTTTCAGTCCATTTGGGCATTTGCCTCAGATGGATTCTTTTGAAGGGCACTTTAGAAATGATTACACATGTGAAAGGAGAATGAGGGGATAAATGGGGGCATTTCCACCAATGATAAACCAACTGATTGATTTGATTTTGATTTGATTTATTCTTTGTGCAAACCAACAGGCTAAATAAACATGTCTGTCCACATCACATATATGGTGCTGCATCAGTTTTATGCAGACACAACTTTGTATATAGAAAATGGACACACTAATATTGCAACATGTGACATTAGCCTCAGTGATTTGCATATTGTTGGATCACCAGCTTAGTCTAATTGTGTGTCAGAACTCGCCTCAGTGTTACTGTTTTTTAAATGTTTTATAGAAAAAGTTAAATTACCAATTCACTTACTAAGAAATGGCAAATGACTAGACTCCTCTTGATCTGTGGACACAGAGGTTAAGTTAAAAGAGATAAAGATGCTTTCCTCATTCATTAAATATGGACTGTATGCATCAAAGGCAAAGATATGGATGGAAATCCATGTCCGTCCGTCCTTCTTTCTATCTGTTTGTCTTTCGTATACAGAGCTTTAGCTACATTCACATGACTCAAATCTGATTTATCTTCTCTATCCAAGTGAGTCAGATCTGATCCAAAACAAATCAGATTCTTTCAAACTGGCTCTGGGCCACTTCCATATGTGGTCCTGGATCTGACTCATATTCAGCATTTGATCATGCAGCAGCTGTCAGAATGGTCAGAATGGTCAGATTGGAATTCATGTGGTGTTTTAACATGTCATTCTTCTGCACATATTGCCTGTCGTCATCATTCGGCCCCTCACAGACCAGTAAAAATAAACACAGAGGAGGCAACAACAGTGGGGGTCAGTGAAGAAGAGACAACTGTCACATTTGTTGTCTCATTTGTTTCTTCCGCTGGCCTCTTGATTATGCAGTTTGTCTTTGAGCTGCTGTATCTCAAGCAGAAGGGCTCCTTTCTCCTGCAGTCATAGTTTCTTCATGAAGATTGTCTCCATGTTGTTTAAAAGAAAAGCATTCATCCAGGCAAACACCAAGATATTTATAGCAGGTAACAACTTCTGTTGTCTTCCCCTGAGTTGTAACAATATCCACTTTATCCTGTGATAAGACCATGTTAACTACTGAGCCACCGCACTCTTTGATTAACCGATGATTACTTGTTAATTAAAATGACTTGTCTAATTAACTGGAATTGTAGTAGACTCTCTATGCAGTCTCAGATGTACAATAAAAGTCATCACAAGAGAGCAAAGCTATTATCAGCTCAGCTTCATCATCACGCCCATGCAGGGAGGCCAAACAGGGAAGGGAAGGCTCATATCCGGCTCTGGACCCCCAGGACTAGCAGTGTTTACTGTATTGAGTGTCCAGAGGTTCCAACAGGGCCCCAGTATCAATATAAGGGCCTGTGACTGTGCTGGCAAAGTCTGTGACGGAAATAGATTAACATCGGAGGTAAATCTAACTTTAGACCCAAAGGAAGGTGGAAAATTTTAATAAATCTTGGTCTCCTAAGGAATGATAATGGCCTCTTAAAAATATCTAGCAGTGTCCCTTCTATAAAGCTTCCAAGCTACAGTGGCGATACAATCATTTTCAATAAGAGTGAAAGTGATACATATACATATATACAGTATACAGTATATACAGTATATACTCACACACACACACACATGCATGCTCACACTCTGCCTCTGGATACCTCCAGAAGAAAAAAGGTGATTAGGGAAATAACGTGGGCAATTGATCTTATTACATTAGTGGTGTGAGGTAATATGAGGCAGTGTCAGTAAAATTATGAACTATAAAACAGTGAAGAGACTTAGTCTGGATCAGAGTGGGGCAGACAGACTACAGTGGGCCCACTATATCCTGGACCTACTGACACATTAGGGACGGGCAGGAATTAGGTCAGGGCTCGACTGTAGAAGGTAATAGATGGCTACAGCAGAGATTTATGTGAGACACTGTCTCTCTAGAGAGAAGCAGAGAGCGAGAGACTGACGTAGAGAGAGAGAGAGAGAATGGAGGTTGGTATTGGAACTAAATAAGACTGTCAGTTTGTGCTGAATTCGTCCTGAGGTGACAGAGGGAGGGAGAGAACAAAGAGCAGAGCAATGGAGAAAGAACTGGGACAAGAGTGATGATGGAGGAGACACAGAGGCTGAAAGAACGATCGCAGCGGTGCAGTTAATGCCAGACTGAGGACACAGTCTGATGTAACTTCTTCTGTGGTGGAAAAGGAAGTGGGGTTAGTTTAAGCATCTAGTTCATTTCCTGTATAGACAATACTAGGTGACTGAGAGTTGGAGCACTTCAACCTTTAGGAGGACATAAAACTCTCCTGCTGGAAAAGATGGAGATACCAGTCTGTGTACACAGATCTGATGGAGAGTTGACTACAATTATTTTGATGGTTTCCGTTTCTCTACTTCATTCAGACATTAAGAACCTATTCAACTCGCACTGGACAGATGCATGGGTTGCCATTCATTTCAGACTAGAAGAAATAATAGCTTTTTGTAATTGTGCATTTGCCTGATAGAACCCTAAAAGTTTTAAAACCCCAAATCAATCACATAGAGCTGGGGATGACAGATTTGTTTGATTCGTTTGTCACAACTGTTTATCTAAAGCCCCGTTTACGCAGAGATCACGGAAACTTGCCTGTTTTGGCCCTTCTTCAAGGCAGGTTTTTTGATTTAACCCTGTTTACACTGAACTTATAAAGGACAGAGGCGTCTGTTTTGACTGCTTTCACACAAAATCCTTCCCACAGGGTTGTGCAGAGGTGAGGCTGTGTTTATTTGTGTTTTAGAGTGTAACCACAGTGACTCCTCTTGGTGATGCTACCTCTGACTGTGGCAGTTTGGAGGGCCAACATTGACCCCCTATGCCACTAGTGTAGTTTTTTATACAGAACAGTAAAGTGAAAAAGTCCAGCATTGACTGAGCAATGGGACTTAATGGTGGCACTCAAATGTACTTTTTCAAAGTGGAAAAGGAGGCGAGAGGTTTTCCTGTAGTCTTTGTTACATAGCATGAAAAGGCAACATAAAACCATTTGACATGAAAATGTTTTCAAATGCATTTACATTACAGATGGTCCTATTCCATCCACAGACTGTGCTCTGTCACCTACAGAAACACATTCATTGTGCTGGCTTTTATGTACACTGTTAACTTAAGCACACTCTGCACACACTCACACACTAATCAGTGTTGCACTAGCTGCCACTGCCCCTTATTGAAGGCTGTTAGCGACGACTTAAACAAACAGTGTCTTTAGCTGCGGTCAATGGCTCTAAACAGCCACGAGTCACATCACCCATTAAAATTAGGGTGGAAGTATTAGAACTGATGCTATTGTACTGACATTACTGTTGTGTGTGTGTGTGGGTGTGTGTGTGTGTGTGTGTGTGTGTGCATGTGCTAATGAAGGTAATGAAATTGTCATTAATGTGTGTGGTGACTCAACAATAGGAAAGCAATTGGGTTTATGAAAGGCTTATTGCTTTCCATATTTCAGCCTTAAGCAATAAAAACGTGGATGTGTTTTCCCATCGACAAGCCCATTTAAAGCGGCTTCCAAAGCCCTGACAGGCCATAACTAATTCTGTGAAGCAGCCGGTCCACAAGAGCTACACTGACACAGTAGGCTGCTCGTACAGTTTGATCTACCCTTTGAGCACTACAAGGCCCAAAGTAGAGTAGAGTAGAGTAGAGTAGGTGCTTTATTGATCCCACAGTGGGGACATTGTGATAGTGATAGTTGAACGTTTCATTGCAAAACCACCAACATTAATGCGCTTCTGTTCTTCTGGTTTCATGCTTTTCACCAGATTTGTGAAATGTTGTTCTGTCTTCTCCTTTGCTGTTGTCATTTGTGTATATTACCTGTTTTCCAATTCAACGGACACGTCCTTGAAAAGCTCCACTTGGAGACTGATTGCATCATAGCATCACCTCACGACTCATCCCATTTTGAAGGCTCCTTCAAAATGCAGCCAAGAAATGTGTTCTTCTTTTGCTGGGCACCAGGAGCAGCACAGCCCATAGCGTGGCCTTCGTGGTCTTTAATGGTTACATAAACCACGCCTTCATAGGCTGCGTCCTTCAAAGGACACGGACCCTGAACTGAGACACGGGTATTGTGTTTTGTCTTCTTGTATTTGATAACATATTGTATTCATATATATATGTGCTGGCTGGTTGTTATGCCACCATATAGAATGGCTTCACTGAGTACTGTATTTGAGGCTAAACAAATTTTTAACACTCAGTGATGCCGTGCTGAAAAAAGAGTGACAGGTTACGCCATTTGGCTCTGGGGGAGTTTGGACCGGGAAGCGGGGCATTACGTCACACTTAACAACCAGATAGTTGAGGTGTGAAGACATTTAACCAATCATGGGTGGCTGCTCGGTGCAGATGTCCCTCAGATGTTCCTGGAAATTGATTTTAGTATTATCTCCTGAGGGGTGATGAAATTTCACTTCTCCAAAACAGCTGGAAGGCCGTGGACACAAATGCAGAACCTGTGACGAGCATTACTTGGCTCGTTTTGCTACATCGAAGTTCGAAGTTCCTACTGTATAATGGAAAAAATCCCTTTAATTAACAGGATGCTGAAATGTTAGTTCACACAAATGACAGAAAATAACAGAACTTCCTCAACATTGCTCATGAGGAAGAAACATGTCACCCAGTGCAGCAACGTGGCACAGTGGAGCTCCGCAACACAAACGAATAAGATTCACAGACATTACGGGAGGACACAAAATTCATTGTTGGTTTTTTGTGGGATGTTTTGAAAATAATTAAAACATAAATCATTGGCCTTTTCCTTTAAGCAAGTTACAGAAATCATCAGCATGTGTCGCGAAAAGCAATGTCCCATTTATTCTGGTAAAGTTCTTTAGCTGTGTCTCTGGATTACTATTATTTCTAAAAAGATAAATTACTATTACGTTTTTAAATGTCACTGAATGATTTGAACACTACAAATACATTTCCATTTAGATTAAGTGCATTTGAGAAGTGGCAGAAGTCTCACAGACTTATATTCGAGAGCCTTAAACTGTAAATGTAACTGAAGGTGTTTGACCGACTGGACACCACTAAGGCTAAGTGTGAAATGTATTTTTGGTGTGATTCAAGAAATCGTTGCATCTGTGTGTGATTGCGACAAAGCTGCAAAGTTGGAATGATCTCCGTGCACTCGCTGTTTACTTGGCCTCCATTATCTTTTCTTTTGTAGGCTGATAGTGTCTCCTGGCAGGGAATAATCGGGCTGTAAATCAGAAATGTGTTTGTGCATGGCTATGAGGGAATTCAGACATGCACAATCAGAAGCATAAACATGCAGGTGAGGAACAAGAACGCAGGAAAGTGCATTCCGTTTGATTTTATTGTGGAGAAAAAAGCTGAAAACAATAATGCCTGATGCTTCCATTAGCTGTGCAGAACATGTATACAAGCCCACTCTGTGATTATGCACATTAGAGAATCAGCCATGGCAAGCTTCACTCCTCAACACATTTGAATATGCAAATGCTTCCTGGCACAAAAAGCCTTGACAAGCTGTTATTACATGATTCCTGTGGGTGCAGACACAACAGCCTGAGAAGATATTAGAGGAGGCAGAACAAGAGTCGCCCTAGATAGTTGCCGGGGAGATGCTTGCATGTTGCATGCACTTGTGGGTGCTTGAATGTGTGTTTGTGTGCTTGTACAGAGGAGTGTAATAATGCCACTGGTGTTTGTTTACCGGTGTTTGGCATGAACCCATTCCATAGTAGCATATTACAGCAATGTGGTCATTGTTTTTGTCTCGTAACGGGCAGTGAAATGCAGACTACACAATTTAAACTCGATGATTGTCTGACACAACAGTGTCAGTGGAGTGCCAGGACCAAAAATAGACGTCACATGCAACAGTCGCTTGTTTTATTTTGTAGTGTATCATGGTTCAGTCAGTACAAATGTTTTCCTAATTTTGGGCAGGATACATTTTCTACAGGACACTTTACACAATCAGTTGATGTTCCTGAAGTCAAAGAAGCTCAAAGTGTTTCACTGATCTTAATGAAACTTCAGTCAAGTTTAAAGTCCATAGAAATGACGTGAACAGCCTGAACAGTCTGTGCATGACTTCTGGGCAATTTGATCATGTGGTGTGTAACCGGACACAAATGGCAGGTAACTGTGAATTAGTTTAACTTTAGGGCAGAAAACAAAATGAACTTTGTACACATGCTAGTTTTCATTCTTAACTGCCACTGCTGTCCAGTTAGACCAGTCTATTGTCTCCTGGTCAGCTCTATTTGTCATCACAGGGATGTCAGCAGCCATCGTCAGTATGTAGAACTAACCCTAGCTATAGGTGTAGTTATTTCTGTTTGTCTAGGTGTTGTTTTGGATTTCTAGAGGAACCACACCGAAACTGATGCTCTGCATCTTCTGCTCTTTCATGGTTGTAACTTGCTCTGTCCACTCTGCAGTGCAGAACCACCACAGTGAAACACTGCATCACCGCTGTGTGTGTGTGTGTGGTTACATGTATATATACATGTACACCTGACCACGCTAGGTCTGCCAGCTCTATCTGCCAGTAATCCAGGAGTTGTTTTTCTTTTGAACGGGTGACAGAAACAGGCTTTACTGGGTCCAGCAGTCACAGATAGAAGTGCAGCCACAAGCTAGACAACTCTGACCTTTCGCATCATCAAAATATGAAAATAAAAACCACTTGGATGACGGCATTCATAGTGCACTGTACAGGATTTGTCCCCTGAGCACTTCTACACCACAAAACCACCAAGTGAGGCAGGAGACCGGTGATCCAAAGCCCCTACAATAAGGTATAAGAAGCCAAAATTTGTTTAATTAAAATGAAATTGTGCAAGTTTAGCTTCTCTTACCATATTGGTGCCCTGGAGTTGTGTTCTATTTGTTCAATCTGTATTTTAAAAACACCGACATTTTCATAGATTGAATTTGGATTCGAGACCTAAATCAATTAAAGACCAGACAGTGTTAACCTATCAGAGCAACTGTACATCAACTTCAGTCCCAGGGCTGAACAAGGATTATCAAAGAAACAGGTCTGCACAGCCTAAAATTAGCTGAGTGATTCTTTGCATTGTATGCACTAAATGGCTTGTCACTTTCGAGTGTAGCCAGTCATAACTCAGTTAATAATGCTAATTAGACCCTAGTTCACAAATACTGCTGTTATATGTTGTAATATGTAGACATTTAGCAAATCACACTCATGTTTTGTTGTTCACATCTTTGTAGTAAATACCTAGAGTCCAGTCTTTCATCTTAGAGCAGTGAAGCAGTTGAACAGCAGTGAAGGTCAAATGATAATTTGGAGGGAGAAGCAACACTGAGAAAAGGGAAATGAATACACCTCCCATTTGCTGGTCATTTTGTAAAGGTCACTGGGAAAATGTTAAAAACCTGCAGGGAATGGGAAACTGCAAATGGCAGTGGCAGAAAAAATAAAGCACTGAATTTGGAAATGTGATTCTTTGCCAAAGCTCCCACTTCTTCTGTTTTACTGTTGGCCCTGGTTTTGTATTTCCCAAGGTCAGTTCACTTGCATGAATCTAATCATCTCAAATATAGTGAGATTTAAACTTTTGGCAGAAAAAAGCTTTTCAAAGTCACAAAGGTGATGAAGTGGATAAGAGATAGATTCCACTACAAGTAGGCATTACGTCTGTTTACATCACTAAACAACAAATATAAACTGGGGTACTGAGCGTTTGTGCACAAATCTAAACATTAGATTTCAGTCAATCACCGCTTTGTGCTTTAGTTTGTTGTGTGTAGGAGTGAGTCTAATCAAAGACTGTGCGGTACCTTTAGTTCAAATTTAAGTAACCCCTTTGCAGGCCATTAAACAGAAAGCCAAATAATCAAGCCTCAGAAGAGAGAGATTAATGAAGAAGTAGTAGAGAATGAATTCCCTCTTTGGTTGATGCAGTGTCACAAGATGTGTATGAAGCAGAAAAACA
>NW_018128137.1:268664-272503 GCF_001952655.1 Monopterus albus
TTGCTTGTTACATTTGTCTTGGAGTCTTCCATAGTAATGACCAGTGTTATGTTAATGGTGACGTGGAAGAATACGCTGCACTGCAGGTGTCCATCCAAAGAAACTTCAATAACCCTCGTCATCATGAACATGTCTCCTAGAGCAAAGAGCTCAGGAAGTGTCTTCAGCACTGTAGAGGTGGACAATGATTGTGATTGTTGGGCCATTTCTTATCCCATTTGAGGAACTGAGCCCTCAAAGCAAACGATCCCCAAAGGTTATAAGGTTTACAACCTCAGAACTGCTTGTCACATATTGGATAGCTTCAGAAGCTGCCTCCTCTCACACCCTGGCCAGCAGGGTTTTAACTTCCCTATCTAGCTCTCCTTTTTTATTCCTGACATAACTATTTCTGTCACTGTGCAATACTGTGAATGTCTTCCAGGAGACACTGCCAGCATTTCACACCACCTGCGAGTGTAGCCTCTGGGAGCGACTTTAAACACTTTTGATTTCACGTCATAAGAACTGGTATCTAATTGCATCACAGATTTGTCATAAAAAGTAAAAGAGTAGAATAGAAATAAAAAATAAAAACCTTTTCAGTGGCTCAGGCATTCACATTGAACGCCAAGGCCACTTATGACCTGACCTGTTCAGAGCGAAACAGCCGAATGTGAAACCACAAAATGTCAAGTAACAATAACAGGAGAACGACACAATAGGAAAAGACATGAATAGGCTGCCAGTTTTTCTACCAGTCGGAAAGGTCAAGAACCACTTAATGTATGTTCCCTAATGTCAGAATAGACTTACATGTAATAAATATTTCAACATACAGCTGCTGTATCCACAAACTGATACTGCCACACCTGCAGCTCCATTCAGCCAGCAGCCCGAGTGGGCAGAAGGGCAGCCAGTCGTTCACTGAAGGGTGCTCACACCAAAGTGTGTGATGGTTGTTAAGCAGCTTCACATCACCATCAGTCCAGCTTTACAAACAGATGGACGTGTGGGTAACACCACGGACAGTGCTGCAGGTCTTCGTATTGTTAGGTAAGAATGGCTTTGGGGGGGCGTGAAGCACAAGTAGTCTGCAGCTAGTCATACACTGTTGTCAGTGGATTTTTAATTTTATCATGATTGAACTGGGTCATACACACCACACTGTGCATTGAATCGTAACAAGGAAGAGTCATATTGTCTCTTCCCTAGAGGAAGCAGATCATCAGTAAGTGAACTGAAGCGCTGGCTGGCTGCAGGATGAGGCAGAGGGCAGAGAAGTCGGGGCTAGAGGTGAAGGCAACGGAGGTAAAGTCAGGGCTAAGGCAGGACTCATGGGCAGGTTACTGACACGCAGCAGTCAGCAGCTTTATTATCTGGATCTTTCAGAAAATAGATGATAAAACTACACTAACACAGTGTGGGGTTGTGTATGCTGACACACTGACACTGTTTACTGGGACGGAGGACAGAGCCATCATTATGCTTATCTTACTATGACAAGTCAAATCATCAGCTGCACAAAATACACTGGCAAATACAGAGTAGATGGGGTTGATCATGGAGACTGAGGTAATGCAGGGCAGCTAGATGTGAGAATTCAGAATCACAGCTGTCACACTTCCTGAGCTGGATGGAAACAAACCTCTGATTATCAAGCTGTGCAAATCATCACAAATGTATCCCAATTATTAGTCAACCAAATCTTTCTATGTAATACATGTTATTATTCATTTCCTTTATGTTATTACAAGCAAACTCTGGTGAGGTCTGCTGCATTAGGTTGCTTGAGGCCCCATGTGGAACTGGACAGCTGTCAGCCTGTTTTCTCATACTGGAGATGACCAGAGGGCTTCTGCTCAGAGTAAGAGAATACACAATTTAATAAAAATGAACATAACAAATGGATCAGATAATTTACTAACTCTTTCTTTCATTTGCACTGAAAATAAAAGACGATGCTCATTTCTCCTTGAACCAACTGAACCTTTATTTGACCAGTATAGGCTGTACAGAATTGGTAAATAATGCATCTCAGTTCAATTCCTTTGGGGACTGTTTAATGGCAACAAACAGCAAGCCCAACAAATGAGGAGGGAAATGTCACTTCCCGAGCAGCGCTGCGCTCAGACCTCTCTAATTTGATCCTGACGTTGCAGGCAAACTTCCCAGCTCCTCTGTCCAAATCAAAAAGTTCCACATCATTAACAGCTGAGGGCTGCTATACTGTTAATGAGAGGGCCAATTAGTCTATACTAAAACAAAGAGTTAGGGAGGGAGACACTCAGAGGAATAGTTTGTTTACCCAGTGTCAAGTTTGCACAGACCAAAAGAAAGATGGAGAGATGGGCGAATGAGAGACACAGCTGTTGGGAAGAGAGATAAGAAGTGTACAAATTCATGGCGTTCTGTTTAACAAGACATTTCCAGATGCACTGTTAATGCATTTCTTACTACTGACAAAGAACAAAAGGTCTTTTAGGAGCATTTTCAAGCCTCTGAGTGAGGGGTCGCTCTACAGTAAGTGTTTTACTGACAGAGACATGATATAAACAAGGATTGTTGTTAGCAGTGGCACTGGACAAAGAAGAACCAGGCTGGAGTTTGGGGTAAACTGAAGTTAGCCTGGCGGATGTTTATTTAGAAGGTCAGTGAGGAAGCTGTGCCACACAGAACGTGTAGACCAGTAACTTGAATGCTGGTGTGGATTGTGGTTCAAAGTCTGAGGCTTTTTGTGCATGTTATGCTGCTGTCTGTGTCAGCATCAGGCAATCACTGAATTATGGCAGCTACTATTTTAACTAGTTATGAGCAACCCTAAAATATTTATACTTCTGATCCCAGCATTTCAGTTCTAGGGTCGATTCCCACTTTAATAGACTGATATCTAAAATCAGTAGGCTTATTTGGAGTAAGTATGTGTTATATCTTCAACACAGCAGGATAGTCTACATTATCCCCTGTAAATAGGAACCACATCTCCTTCCACCTGCACAGTCGTATGCAAACTATGGCTCTGTGAATGTGTGAGCCGCTGAGAATCAGAGCTGATGTCCTACTGTATGCAGTTCCTGGGTGGAGGAACGTAAACAACAACCAAGATACCCTGTAAAGGAGCAGTATGTCAACAGGGTGGCACAGTTAGTTGGTAATACAGTGACAAGCCTGTAGGTAGACCTTATATGTCCTCTGAAAGGAAATAAGTGGTATCACACATAACTCATTTTAACTATTCACAAATACGGTAGTTGAAGTAAAATGACTCTATAGGAACCATGAAACCAAAAAAGTGCCACAGACTGCATGTCATTATCTACTGTTGCAATAACTGATCTAATAGTTATGTATAAAATACATTAGATAGACACAGTACTTTATTAATTCCTCTGGGAAAACTGCATTCAAAGTTCAAAGGTCAAAGAGTTTATTGTCATCACGTATTTCCTGGTAATAAACTCCTCAGCTGTTTAGAGTCTGATGGCAGAGGGAAAGAAAGAGTTTTTCAGTCTAAAGGTCCTGCATTTCACACTTCTGAACCTCCAGCCAGAGGGTAGGGAGGTGAACAGTCCATGTGGGGGGTGGGTGGGATCTTTGAGGATGGAGGCAGCTTTCCTACACACCCTGTGGTGGTAAATGCTCTGCAGAGAGGGCAGTGGAGTCCTAGTGATCTTCTCCACAGTCTTTACCACTCTCTGCAGGCGCTTGTGGTCCATAGCAGTTAGGTTGGTTTTGTCTTTGTGGGAGGCGACACAGTCGTGGGTGAACAGGGTGTAGACCAGGGGTGGGCAAACTTTTTGACTCAAGGGCCACATTGACTTTTAAAATTTGACAGACAGGCCCGGGCCAGCACCAGATGC
>NW_018128137.1:272679-289618 GCF_001952655.1 Monopterus albus
AGGATGATGTTGTCTTTGTGGGAGGCGACACAGTCGTGGGTGAACAGGGTGTAGAGGATGGGACTGAGGACACATCCCTGTGGGGTGCCAGTGTTTGTAACAATGCTGGCTGAAGTCCTATTGCCAATCCTGACAGTCTGGGGCCTGCCAGTCAGAAAGTCCAGGAGCCAGTCACAGAGGGTGGGGTGCAGACCCAGTGTGAACAGTTTGTGGGGGACAACTGTGTTGAAGGCGGAGCTGTAGTCAATGAAGAGTATCCTGATGTAGGAGTCTCCATTTTCCAGGTGAGAAAGGGAATAGTGGAGGGCAGCCACGATGGCGTCTGAGGTGGCCATGTTGGGCCGGTAGGCATACTGCAGGGGGTCCAGGGGGTCCGGTATGAATGTGGGCCAGCACCACTCTCTTCAGTCACAGAAAGACATTCAAGATAAGTACATGGAAGGAGGTTTAACACAAAATAGAACTATAAACAACTAAAATCAGAGACAAAGTAATACTAAATTGATTGCCTGAGCCCCGGGGTCTGCTGCATGTTGGTAATACTACTCTAGTGCAGATTTAAATCATGTATGGCAAAATGCTTGGCGTTTCATAAATTAACATAGACAGTAACTATACACTGGATCTATATACTACATTAAGATTTGAGATACTGTAATTGTTTCCACATTCTGGCTCTGCCTTTTTCTTGCATTTTCAGACTGCTGGTTGACCTGTTGCTCATATATCCAAAGTCCTCCCAAAGGTTTTGAGAGCATCTGCCTTTTGCCCAATTGAGAAGCAAAAGTTTTATCTTTGCAGCATTCTTAGAAGTAGAAGGGTAAAATGATCAAATCCACTGTGCTCTGCTGTGAGTGTAGACAGCTCACATCAATAAGTCTATATTCAGGATATACGGCATCATTTAAGCACATTGTGTTTTCCAGGTATTTGTGTTCAGGTGGCCATCAGTCACAGGTAAACACATCACATGAACAGAACCAATGAAAACCCCACAGTATGATGTAAATAATAGAAGCTAGAGGGCACAGAAGGACCCGAGTCCCCCTTCTGTGCCTCCAGCCAATGCTTAAAAACTCCCTGCCTTCAACACAAAGCTATTACATACAAGATTTATAAGAATCATGGAATAATGTTGAAATTAGAGACTAGAGGCGCTCTGAGAATGGGTTCAAAAGGGCTGGATTGCATCTTTAGCCCAAGGCTTTTCTGCTTGCCTCATATTGTGACAGGTCACGCATTACAAAAAAACAAATTGCTCTGCTCCACTGTTGATGCCTCCTTGCACACACACACGCACACACACACACACACACAGGTGCAAACACTGGCCTAGACTGACACATGAAGACACCAAGCAGAAGCAGAGTTCACAGCACTGGTGGCAGAGGGACTCAAATCCTTTATATACTGTATATTAATGGATCATTACTAATAGTGCACCACATGTACTGTAAGCTGTGCTTTAGGGTTAGGGTTAGTTAATGTTGTAGCTGGTCAGGATGAAGCACATTTTAACCAGCTGTTAATGCTTATTTTGATTGTTTTGTATGTTAAATCATATTTTTACACATTTTGTAACAAATGCAATGGAATAAAAATGCAATATTTTTGTGAAATCAGAATTGTACTCAAGCACAGTACGGGTACTGTGCACTGGTACAGTACTGGTACTGTGCTTTCCACCACTGGTTCACAGACGTACTGTATCTGGTGCTGTTCTTTTTCATACAGTACTTCCTCATGTGCCTGGGATTGGAACACATGTAAATGCAAATTCTGCCTAGGAAACATAGAATATCAATTAGTGTTTTAGCTTAAATGCTCATCCCTAGTTTCTAGAAGTGGTTCATTTGTTTATGGTGATTGAAGAAGCAGGCCAGTTTAAGAGTTCTTATTTGTGTTAGGCTGATTTATCATCCTGTATAAGTAAATCAACCTCAATCATCAGCTGTTTGTGGCAATTTTCTGGCTCTGGCACAGGAAAATGATGTCCCCATTTTAACCCTGCCTTTTGTCTACAGTTTGACTAAACAGCTGCCCAGACCTGTGTGAATATTGAACAAAGTGGAGACTTGGATGGTTAAGTAGAGCTCTAAAACTGGGTTAGAATAATTTATAGTGTTTTAATTCAGCTCAGGACAAAGATTCCAAAACACAGACTATGTAGATTTTCTTTATTTATAAAAGCCAAATAATGTATAAATCCACCTGTTGCAGACTTATTGGAATAGGAAGTTGGAATATTCACAGCACTTCCTTTATTGTGCAGCGTTGCAAGCATCCGACACAGTGACTTCATGAGTAAAACATCACATTGTGCTCAGTTTGCATTATTGAAGTACACTGATGTAAAACCACCAGAATTCATAGCTTATTACATGCCATGTTAAGTGCCAGGTGCAGGAGAATAAGACACAGAGTGCACAAAACAAAGGTGTAGCTTCGGTTTACTTTCACAGTCTCTGTCCCTGCCAGTAACAGTGATGTTACGGTCGGCCATCCAAAACAGTATCTCCTACAGAGTAGCAGGAAGGGAGAGAGTGAAAGAGACAAAGCACCATTATTTTACACCCCTGGGTCAATGTCAGAGAAAGCTGCTGGCAAATTAAAGAAGAAGAAAGAGGAGCACCCTAAAAATGTTTTAGGGGCGCTTTTCTTTCTTCTTTCCACATTTATCTCTTCCACAACACTTCCTTTTCTTCTCTTTTAATCAAGTCCTTCTCTCATCCCCTCAGACTCTCCATTTATCAGCCCCCATCTCCAGCTTTTTCTTTCCTCTTTGTCTCCTTGCAGAAAGCTCGTCTGAAGCACAGCACAGTCTCAGGGGACTGCAGGCCTCTCTCAGCATCTTCCCTCCTGCTTTCCTGTCTTCTCCCCAGAGTTGTCAAATCAGCACAGAGAGAGCAGCAGCACATGATCACTACACTGGGACCACAAATTGCTACAGCAATGACAAATGGCAGTGACGTAAGGGAACTAGATAAAGGAAACCTCAGGACTGTGGTGACATTACATGGTCACGGTGTTGAGCTACAGTGTGATTTTTGTGAGGAAAACGTTGTTTCAGTGACTGAAAAGACGTCCAGCAGTCAAGGCCAGAATCCCATTCCAAGATAAAAATCATGTAGCAGTGTAGTTTCATATCTCCACTGTTTAACATTTCCACCTTAAAGATGATAAACCTCCCCATATGTTCATTGTTACTGTGTCTGATTAGACCTGTTCTGAGGACTGTGTGGGTGTAAACAGTCTGAGCTTGATTTCTGCTTCCCTCATGCTCTGTTAACTCTGTTAGCACAGAGAGAGCTAGGTTCACGTCTTGACTTCATTCCCTGTAAACAGTAACTCCTCCCAGCGTCAACCTGAGCTCAGACAGAATAAGTGAAAGGCTGGTGTGCATGGACTTAGTGGTAATTATACTGTGGCTGCAGCTAATGATTGTTTTCATTATTTATTAGCCCATCTATTCCTTTATGTTTTGATTAGTTGACTAATTGCTTAATCCATAAAATTTAATTAACTTTCTGTTGATCAGTTCATCAATTGCTGGACAAATTGTTTCAATGTTTTCATTACCATCACTGTGGCTTCAAGCCCATCCACTGCTGCTGACAGTGTAAATCTAAAAAAGAAAGACAGCTCAAAAGTAATTAGTTTCATTAAAACAGGCTTAGTATCCTCATAAAACAGCAGGCCACTGTCATTTTTAGGAAATCATGCATTTGTCAGGGACTATTTGGTAGTGAATATTTCATTTGAGTCAAACTAATAGTGTGTGTGCTCTTGGACAACAATGGACAACAACATATCAGGCTTTGAATACACACACGATACTTATTAGTGGGCTCAGATCAATATTTATATAATTAATGACAGTGGTGGAAAGTAACTAAGTATATTTACTCAGGTACACTTTTCATTTTTGACCTCACTACATTTCAGAGGCAGCTACTGTACTTTTTTACCCCAATATATTTATATTGTATCTTAAGGTCCTAGTTACTTTTGAGAATCAGATAAATTATATAAAATACAATATAATCATCTGACTTTATCAATGCCAAGTGGGAAATTCACAAACTACACAGTACTTCAAAGTATTAGTACGTAATGTTAAAATGAGCGCCACCTTTACCAGCTGCAACATTAAATGTGCACAAGAATGCATGTGTAATCATAATAAAAGAATATTATGTGAAATGTGCACAATGAGTACTGTTACTGTTGGTACTTTAAGCATCTTTTGATGGCATTGCTTTTGTACTTTTACTTAAGTAACACTTTGAATGCAGGACTTTCCTCCTGTGTTGTTGTTGTTACTTTTACCTACTAAACAGCTTGAGTACTTCTTTCACCACTGATTAGTCATATATACTGTACTGTATATACTTTAACAGAGAAGAGCATCATGGGCGTTTCTATCAGGGTGTAGAATTCCTAAGTTTAAAAATTCTTAAATTTTGTACCAAGCCATACACCAGCTTTGGGTAATTCTGAATAATTCATGTACCTTCCATGTGGACTGTTGCTTGGGTCTGGTCCTTTCACAGCAGAATGATAAAGATGGCACATAAAGGCAGTGGTGTGTGAAGAAATAAACCAACAGCCTGCCAGAAGGCAAAAAACCCCTGAGTGTCCAGGGTAACACTTTCATCAAGTCCTGCTCATAAAAGACGATTTACGGGCATCTGGGGCTTTGACCAAGGCTGAGGTGTGTTTGTGTGCATATGGCTGTCTGTGTACAGCTGTGTTCATAGGATTGTGGTCATAACTTATCCAGACGAGCGACAAAGTGAGAAGAGAAACTGGTAAAAACACATTAGTGTGTTTCATCACTTGAATAGATTTTAACATAGTGACCAATGTGTCTTGTAAAATCAAACAAGATTCATTGCTGTAGCTTGTCAACAGCCAGTGTCTGTGCGCACACACACACACACACACACACACACTGCTTGAAGATCTTAATATCTTTTGTTCCTGTGAGTAGCATGTACAAACTTTTCTGAATGGTGATAAAAATCAGACTTGTGTTTTCAAACTTTGAAGACAGACCAAACATCTGCTCCTTGGAATCATAAAGTGCATGAAATATTAAAAAGTATGGCTCCCTGTGCTCTGGGCCACACATTCAGCATCTGGATGAGACATTCATCTTTAAAAAATGGGGTTTGATATTGTACTATAGGTAGGCAGACCAGATTAATCAAAGAGCGGCTTTGTTTCTTGTGTTCATCAGAGTACGGTGTATCAATCACACGGCGCCAGGTCAACCAGCTCTGTTGTTATTGTTGATGTCCTAGCTGGCTTCATAAAGATGAGCTCAGAAATGTTCCCCAAAGAGAGCCACTTTCATACTAACTGCTTTCATTTGACCACCAAATTCTGTTTTTATAAAATAGTTGGCTGAGGCAGGAAGTGCTGTTTTAGTTTATGAGTTTTATTTTATTAAGGTTTTATTCAGTGGAAGCATATGGACATACTTTGTGTAGTTGCATTAGTATCCTCAAGCATACACACACCCATGACAGGGAATCATTACGGTAACAATGACACCAGAAAAATGTCTAAATATCACAAGTACCGTAGTGTGAAACTATCACAAATCAACTCATCTCCTATATCGGTGAATTAGAAGTGAAAGGCCATTTCCTTATATACCAGGGGTGGGGGTTCGGGTCACATGACTTGAATCAAGTCAGACTTAAGTCTCATGTTTGAGGGCTTGAGACTTGGTTGACTAACACTGGTAAAAGACTCGACTTGACTTTGACTTGGTGTTCGTGACTTATACTTGAGACAGATGACTCAAAATAATACACCTATTGTGTATTTTGTGTACACAAACAGGTCACATGACTTGAATCAAGTCATGCTCTGTACCTATTGTGTATTTTGTGTACACAAACAAACAAACAAAACAAACTGACTCATACTGTGGAGGACAGAGTGAAGGTGAAAGCATATTGGACCAGGCATTTGGGATTAGTTAAGATTCCAGTTGGAAGTAGAGTTGGTGTACAAGTGGTCTCCATAAAAAGAAAGCAGATGTGTAGAACATACAGCAGCCCACAGTAAGACAGTTTACACTTAATGAAGGATGACTTCTTCCTCCTCCATGGTTTTTTTCTTTTGCAAATGTAAATTAGTAACTGCATTTGCATCACACCTGCCTAAACAAGCAGGAATTAACAGAGATGATCAGAACACATGAGGAGTGAGAAATGAGCTGTGAACAGCACCTCTCTCCAGGCTGATAAATAATACAACACTGTCTTTTTAAATGGAGGACAAACCCATTTGTATACATAAACACAGAGAGGAAACCCAGCTGAGATCCTGACAGATATTTGTTCATTATGTTAAAATGACACAGGTTTTCTGATGGGAGACCACATTGCCTGGTAATGCACGTCATACATCTTGTCATCACAGTTTTATAAGTGAGCGTTGACTGAATAGATTTTTTGTTAATACTTTAGTATTGATTTTAAATATCTAAAAGTAAGAACAAATACTGGAGCTTGACTGTTACGGTAGGAGCTGAAAACAGTTGCTGTCCATGGTGCTGAAGAGTAACTTGGCTTACTCAGCTTGTTTCGAAGCATGTTATACATTCAGCTGTCCGTTAAATAAGTACTCTACTCTATGTCTGATGTAGTCTAATTCAGTCTAATTCTTGTTGGACTGACCTGATGGTGAGTTTGTAGACTGACTGACATCTTTAACTTCACCTAAGGGCAGAAACACACCAAGCAAACATGGAAGAACTAGCACTGACATGGGCTGACTGTTGCGTCACCTTACATTGCTTTTGTCTGAACCAGTCAGGTTGAAAAAGCAGCAGTAAAACGCACCGCACAGACTACAGCCAACAGCCGACTAGCGTTTGTGTGACAGAAATAACTCCCTCTCCCAGCAGGTGGCCGTATCTGTATTCGACTTTCACAAAGAGAAAGAAGAGCTAGACTGTGGAAGCAAGCATAAACAAAGCAGTTCTAGTTCAACAAAGCTGCTGTTTATAGCTGCTTCTAGTTGAGAATATTTGTGATAAGAAGTTGCAAATGACACTAACATTCTCTGCCCTTGGTCTTTTGGTTGTGGAAGAGGAAAGGATGCCAAGGAAGCGAAAAAAAAGAGAAACCACACTAAATGGATGAAATCATGGATACTACAGCGACAGATTGAAGGGGCTTCCTGAACCGTTCTCTTCTTGTGCTTTGATTCGCTGAACAGCCAATTAAAGTGGTCTCTTTTGTTGACAAGGTCCAACACCACCTCAACATGCCAAATCGGCCATAAAGCCGCAGACAGGGTCCAACTAATGCCAACAGTGCGGGACACACCAGGAAGACGAGCCCTGACAAACACCAACAGTTAGCCACATTTCTTCTGCTAAATGCCAAGAAAACTAAGGAAATGATTTTTGGTTTTAGAACAAGAAGAGGCAGACAACAGCAAATGGCTGTTGTTTTGGACCGTATTGAAGTTGTAATTGTATGGATGCTGACTCAGCATCCATACAATGTTTTCCTGGTCTTTATTTCTTTATTTATTATTATTCTTCCGTACGTGTTTTGGCCCTTAACTACTTCAGCATACTTTCAGCTAGAAAAACCATTCAGATATCAAAACGTTCAGCTTTTTCAGGACATGTGGGCATCTATTCAGAATTTTCCTAAACTTCATAGTTTTTAATCTATTTAGTGTTTTTCAGCAAAATTTTGCCCATTCAAATGAATGGGGAAATTCAACTCCAGCATACTTTCAGCTATTTCAGCTATTAAAATGCTCAGCTCCTCAAGAACATTCATGCTTTTATTCAGAGCTTTTGTAAACTTCATACATTTTAAATATTTAGCTTTATTTTGAAAATCTTGTCCCATTCAAATGAATGGGGGAAATTCTACTTCAGCATACTTTCAGGTATCAAAATGTTCAGCTCTTCAAAGACATTCATGCTTCTATTCAGAATTTTCAGCACTCAGCATCCATACACATTTTCTTCAGAAAATGCATGTCTCTAGTTGAATACAAATATCTTGAGATAGTTATCAATGCAAAACTATTGTGGGACTCAAATTTCATTTCTGGGAAGAGACTATATTTTGTGCATAAGCTTTGACAGTTTGGTGTGGATAGACATTTACTGGTCTTCTTCTATCATTCATTTCTGAAGAGTTTTCTAACATTATTACTTGGTATTTCTCACGGTCTGTAATTAATTAGAACAAATTTAATAAGGCTGTTGGTTTATTAAGAGTACAAGTAAACAGCATCATAGTATGACGGTGCTTTGTGAGTCCCAAGCAGTGTGGAAGGCCCAGGCAATCATTAGGGATGTATCACATCCTCTGCATAGTGAATATACTGTATGTTGTTGCCCCCATCAGAATGAAGGCACAGGGCATTGCCATTGTGGACTGTTGTGTCCAGAGAGCTTTGCTAAACAATTCCTGGTGAATGATGGTTATACTGTATAATGCTGTGTGATGTGCGTCTGGATTGTGTATGCTTGTCTGCAAATGTACAGTATTTGTTTGACAGTTGCCACAAATAAAAAAGGAATATCCAGTAGGACAGTAAAATGAACTGAAATGAACTCAGTCTGAATATGTCAGTACTTGTGATACTATACTTCCTTATAAACTGGAGTTTTGTCTACCCAGGCGAACTGTACTGTACTCAGCAGGAGGCTGATTCTGCTTCTAATTTCAAATGGCAATCAGATACTCCCTTACACACCCATTGGTTTATCGCTGAATGTCACTTCACAACCATGCTGACCTAGATAAAGCCTTGGAGAAAAAGTGCACTGCACCTTCAGACTGAAGCCATGTTTCAGTTTTAATTAGAGGGCAGAACTTTATCTCCCTCTCAGCCCTTTTCTCCCTCACTCTGTTCCCCTCAGCCACCTGGCTGAGGCAGCAGCAGAATGTAAATTGGGTTCTGGGCTTTAATTGGATATTGTACATGCTGGGAAGGACCTACACATGCACACAGGCACGCACACACAGAGCTGCTGTCTCACATTGAAAGGTTGAACTGGAGGATACTGACAGAAGATAGCTGGCAAAAGGAGGCTTTGCAAAACTATGCATGTTGGCTCACAAGCTCCCATATACTGTTCTCTAATTCAAGACTTGTTGGAAAATTACACGTGTTGGGCATGAAGTCAGACGTGTGATGATCACTCCAAGCAGAAATAACTAAACACTGGCTGGCTTTACAAAAGAAACCATTTGAAACAAGTATATATACAGCTGTGTTTACACATGCACATCCTAAAGACTAAGGCTACAGCTGACAACCACTTTCCAGCAGTCTGTAGGTCATTCTCTTGACTCGTGTCTTGGCCCCTAAAGCATTAAGAAATCTTCACTAACAGTTTATAAAAGAACAAGGTGACTTCCTCCTCCAATTAAAAGTACACACCCCAAAGGTATTCAAACTGCAATGACACAGAAAGATTCAGCAAATTCTTGCATTCACTAATTAACACAGTTGCTTGGCAGTTAGTGGAGACTCCAGGATGCCACTGCTCCCAGCCAAGAAATGGCACATAACGCCCCATAAAACTGTGAAATGTTGTTTTTGCACTTCATTTTTCGCACTGACTAAACAAACGACACAGACCATGTTAATTAGGGAGTTTTAGAGGTGCTGGTAGGTGGATTTTATCTTTAGACAAAGCCAAGCTAGCTGCCTCCCCGTTTCTGTTTTTTTAACCTGCTCCAGCTTCACATTTACCACGCAGACATCAGAGTGCTACTGATCTTGTTATCTGTCGCTTGAAAAGAAAACAAAGAAGTGTATTTAACAAAATGTTAAAGGAAGTATTGCCATTATTGAAGTGGACCTTTAAAGACTTTGTCAAGAGATGCCCTTACCCCAGGGCAGTAAACTTAGACCAGAACTGTAGGTGTAGATTAAAAAAGCTCAGTGGAAAACTGTTCACAGAGCCCATTACATTGCAGATTGCAGAGGAATCAGGGCAAAACTAATTGCATTACAGACAATAAATTTGTATAATAAATGCCAAGGGAGGAATAATGATTACACATGATGATTGGTAGCAATTAATGACTTTATTTAAACCCACAATTCTGGAGAGAAGACTGTGGATCTGAGTAGTTTGGAAAAGCACTGGTGGACAAATGTGAGCTGGCTTTGGTGATGTGACTGTGATATGATGCCACATTGGACTTCGTTTTGGAGACTGAAGCTGAGTTTGAGAGAGAATCTGCTCTGTTTAGCAACTCCCCTCCCGGGCCAGCGCTGGGCTGGTGCCTGCCCACGTCTTTGGCTGGTTCTGACACATCATTCTCCACAAGTCTGTCACAGGATTTACACCACTGTGTGGATGAGCCATTGTGGCTGCTGTGTAAGATGCCAACAAAGCTTGTAACCCAATGTGTTGGTGTGTTTCTTTTCTTTGAGATACAGGGGCTAGTGAAAAACTGTTCAGAACCCTTAAAAATACCAACACTGAGTATGTGTGTTTGTATGTGATCTTTTTTGGGAACTTCTACTTGCAAGGGCCCAGTTGCCTCTGTGAATTTAGCAGCTGACAGTGACAAACTGTTGTTGCAGTTGTGGATGCTGTGTGTGTGTGTGTGTGTGTGTTGTTGTTGCACTACCTTCGCTTATCCACACATGCACACCAGGAAACACACACACCCACTGGGAGATTCATCAAAGCCTGGCATCGCTGTTGGCTGTATTTCTTTGTGTTTCATGTGTCTTCTATTTTCCCACCCAGCACCCTCCTCCCCCGCCCCCTCCTCCCCCATTCTTTATTAATGGCCCAGATGTGGCGGTGGCACACGAGGAGCTCATTACACCGAAGGCAACACAAAGCAGTTGTTTCAATATTCAAACATTTTGGGAGGAGGCATTTTCATGTAGTATGTAATAAAACCAGTGTACAGCTCTAAGACTAACAATGGGGCTTGTTCATCGGTTTCCGCTCCGTGTTTTATTAGGTGAAGAGGAGGTGGAGGTAAGTTCATGCATTATGTAACTATGTGATCTGGAAGAGTTTCAGCCTTGTTTGTATCAGGAAGGAAAAGAGGAGAAATAAGAGGAAGTAGGGAGGAAGAAAGGACATACAGTAAGGGGAAGGAGGAGGAAGAAAGTAAAGTGAGTTGAAGGTAAACTGAGTTAGAAAAGAAACGAGTGGTGGAAAATAAGTAAAGGCACAACGAAGCACAAGTAGGAAGAGGTGAGTAACGTGGAGTGGTGAGGAAAAAATAGGACTAAGAGAATAAGAGAGATGATGGAGGAAGGAGGGTGGCATAAGAGGAGCAGGACAAAGGGAAGGGGGAAGAAAGGAAAGGACAACAATGTGAAGAAGTGAGAAGACAGGCGGTGGAGGAGATTGTGAAAAAGAGATTATGAAGAAGAAGAAGGAAAACAAGAATGGGGGAGATGGAGGAGAAGGGGAGGAAAGAAAAGAAACAAAAAAGGAGATGTAGATTGGGCAAGGAAAAAGATAAGGAACTGAAAAAGAGGAGCTAGACAGTGGAGGAGATGAAGAGGATGAAGA
Source organism: Monopterus albus (assembly GCF_001952655.1). Lineage (NCBI taxonomy): Eukaryota > Metazoa > Chordata > Actinopteri > Synbranchiformes > Synbranchidae > Monopterus > Monopterus albus. The sequence continues at coordinate 284,231 of NW_018128137.1, forward strand.
GGTGACAGAAGATAGGGAAGAGATGATGGAGAGTGGAAGAAAGGATGGAGGCCCAGGTCCAGGAAAGAAAGGAAGAGGTGGAGTAGAAGGCAAAAGTAGACAGAGTGCAGGATGAGGTGATGAAAATGATGTGAAGAGAAAAGGTAAGGAGGAGGAGATGAGGAAGAAGAGTTGATGAAGAGCTGGAGTTGAAGATGTGAGGGAGGGTGCTGAGGAGAAGAAGGATCAGTGGGAGGAAAAGCACATGGAAAGTAAGGTCTAGACGGAGGATGAAAGGAGGATGTGGGGGACAAGGAGGAGGATGGCAGAGTGGAGCAAAAGAGGCAGGGGAAAAAAGATGGATGAAGTTGAGACGATGTGAGGAGGATGAGGAGGTGTGCGAGGGGCAGTGGAGGAAGCAACGTGAGAAAGAGGTGAGGAATGCAATGTTGAAAGAGGACGAGGGGCAGGAGAAAAGAAAAGAGAAGGCCCAAGAAAGACATGAGCAAGAGATGAGCCAAAAGAGGGAGACTAGCAGAAAAGATTGCTAAGGGAGAAGCACACGGTGAAGGAGATGAGCGAGAGATGATGAATAGGTAGGTCGATGCAAGGAAGGAAGAGAAAGGATGGTGAAAGAGAACGAAGACAAGTGAGGGATAACGTGTGGGACAAAGTGAAGAAGAGACAAAGGAGGAAGTGAGGAAAGGGAGGTGAGGATGAGGAGGTGGGCGTGAGGAGTCAGAGTCACTTTCATCACAGAGATTTGTTGTGCTGATTGGAGGTGTGAATGCAGCAAATCTGACAAAGTTCTCTCAAAAAGCCATCCAAAGAATGAGGTGACTGTGTTACACTCTAGGGGACAGTCAACCTTTCCTGTTTGGGTTTGTATCTCCACCACATGATCTGCTGCTGTTCACCTCCGCAGTGACATGATGCTAACTGCTCACTACTACTAACTGTTTTCTTTCTCATCGCTCGGCCATGTTTACTGATATTAACTAAACTACATTACCAGGCAAACATTTCCAAAGTTTGTTTCTTTGGGGAATCTTAGTGACCCAGCATGATCATGATTTTACCTTTTTACTGAAATAATGTGATTTAAATTCAGTTTAATCTGAGCTTTGTGTCGCGTCAGCAGTAACCCCAGTGTGTATTTACTCGTTAGTCAGCTAATGCTGGCTTCAGACTGGGGGCTGCATTTTGTCATCTGTAGTTTACATTGCCACTAGGAAACAGGATGTGATGGGAGGGGCATAGAGCGATTAGGAGCAGCTTATGGTGTCAGTTGGTGTTGAGTCTCACTCTTTAAGCTGAAAAGAAATTTGGTTTAAACTGTGTCTGTAACGTATAAGGACTTTTTATGTGGGCACATCACAACAAAGCTTTGCACTGGTAGTGGCACAAGCTGTATCTCCCCAGGGCTCACCAAATCTTTTTCTTTTCCTGCATGTGTTTACGTAGCGACTCATAGTGCACTGTGGTGAGAGAGAACGTCTGTGGCAATCCAGAAGTGCACTGCAGTTTCAGTGCATTTAGTGTCATCTGCTGTCAGACATTCTGGATCAGTTCAAGAGCGAGTAGAGCACAGCAGGCTGGGATTTTATCTGGTGGTGCTCCAACATGAAAGTCACTTTAGGCTTTTCCTGTTTAGGGGTCGCCACAGCCAATCGTCACACTGACAACTAGCATATTGACATTTGGCACGTGGTTTACGCCGGATTCAAACCCGGGGCGCTGCGCCTTAACCACTAGCCTACGAGGTACAGCTGGTGGTGCTCCAATATAAACTTTTAAATCCCTCACTTTTTGTTTGTACTGTGTGCTGCCACTTCCCTTTATATTCTTCAGTCAGTAGAGACGTAACTGCACAGAAACAAGTGGAAGTGCAAGAAATGGTACAAGATACATTTTCCCCTCAGCAAAAAAGTTGTTTTTCAAATACGAAAGTTCATATCAAGTTTCCTTTTAGTAGTGCTTGGTCTCATCCTTTGTTTTTGTCATGTTTAGGTGCTTTTTAAATCTACTATCATGTGAACGTGTGTGTGTCTGCTGAGGTATCATGGCCTGCTCGGTGGATGCTGCTGTATTATCAGCAGATATGGGCTGCTTCTTTGTTCAGTCTGTAGCTGAAATAGTCTCGTAATTAGCTTTGTCATGGATCTGAGTTCAGGGTTTTCTCAGTGGCTTTGTGCATGTAATCAGAGAACGACCAAGTGATGGTCATCTCAGTCCAACTCAGTGTGTCATGCTGATTTGGGTGAATGTGCATAGAGACGTTCCCCTTGTATCAGCACACATATCATATCTACGTCATGGAGGATGGAAGGTAGCGGTGACAGACTCCCATTTACATCTTGTAAGTGTTCAAAGGTACTTGTCGTTTCAAATGAATCCACATTAGCATGGACAGAGCCTCAAAGACAGAATGACAACAGGAACGAATCCACATTAGCCTCAAAGACAGAATGACAACAGGAAGGAAATCAGAAAATGGAAGTGCAGAAGCTGAGTAGACAGAAAAACAGACCATTTCCATGTATTTCTCTTTCTCTGACCCTTCTGTCTCCCTCTCTGTCTCTTAGTGCTGCACACACATATTTAGTCTCCACACAGCTCCTGCGTGCAGTTACACATAGCCTACAGCATTCTGGGTAAATACATGACAGCCACACAATAGAAACTGGGCATGACGATGAACACATGCACCCACACACAGTGGGAATTGTTTGTGAATGTTTGGATGCTGTTGTTGAGTTGCCAGCTGGTGTTGCCGGTTGTCAGGTTTCATGTGGTCCATTGTTTGCTTCCTCGTTTTTCTCTTTTTTCTTTGTCTTCTGCTGTTTGTCCAGGTGAGTCCTGAGGCTGAAATCTTGTGAAGATAAACTTACATTTATTTGCGGTACTATGCAGACAAAGGTGTAGGTTACAGATGCTTGCACATACCCCCCAAATCTCAACAACTTGTTGTGTGAACTTTCACATCAAGGGTGTTGATTGGTTGATCCGACTCTTCTCGGGTCCTCCTGGAAGACAACACATAGACATTATACAACCGATCTGTACAAAACAGCTCCACCGTTGTTTTCCAATGTCTCTGTTCACATTTACCTGTGTGCATCTTTATGTACCACATGTTGTCTTTGCAAAGCAGGTGTAAAGGGCGGACCGGTTCAGATTCATTCAGGCTGATGTGAATAAAAGCAAACATTCATCCCAACAAATAAATATGTTTCACCTCCAATGAAGATTAATACTTTGCACAAAGTCCATCAACGTTAAAAGATCATGTCAGGCATCAACACCCCGATGAAGGCGGGAAGGCTGAGAACATTTGGTGAATAATGCATGGTATACTAGAGTGGAGCTGCTACATGCTTTAATTTGATGGACTCACACTGGTGTGCATCTCGGTTCATGCAGCAGTGTTTGTGCAGCCGTTACACACGGCTGTTTGTGTTGAAACACAGCAAATAACCCAAGAAAATGAAACATTTGTGTCACCTTCAGTCTGATTATAGCGATACCATGATTAATTGTGAAAATACAGAAGCTTGATCAGTAAAGAAATGAGCTGTTACAATGCATCTGTAAGCCAGTGTTCACTGAAAATGAACAGCAGTGGCTTTTTTTGCAATTCTCTTGATGTTTTCTCATTCAAATCTCCCTTTTGTGTGGTCATTTTCAGCACAAATTGAATGTTAAACCATGGATAAATATTAACCGTGCAAGCCGGTGGTTGCTTTCAATTGTGTTTTGGTGCAACAGCATGTGAGAATTGGTGTGATCTCTGAGGATTTACAGGCACATCTACTCCCAGTTGTTACAGTTGTTCAGTGTGTTCTCCAGAGTTTACTCAGCCATGGAGTTGGTGGAAACAGTATTTAAGTGTGGGCTGTCCCGTCATTAAATGTGTCCTGGCCTTATGCCTACCTTCATATATTTTAGTTGAAGGTATTCATAGTATTTTGTCTGTGATTCGCGGCCACAGTCCCACCGTCTCTGTCCCATGGGTCCCTGGACTCCCTCCCTCACCCTTTGCTCTCGGTCACCTGCTCTCTCAAGTGTTCCTATAGGATTTCTCATGTGTTTTCCGGAGTTCCAAAGTTAGCAGCATTTACCTTCGTTTGGACTGTTTCCCAATTTGGGATTATTACTGGTGTTTGGACCCAGCTCAGATTTTAGATTTTGCCTCCTGCCTGTTCCCCTGGACTCTGCTTGTTTGTTTGAATTGAGCTGTGCTTGGACCTAGCCTAGATTTTGGGCTTTTGCCTGGATTGTGAATTCTGCCTCTCGTCTGTTCTCTGTTTGCATTGCCTCTGGTTCTCTCTGCCCAGTTTGTCTGTGTGGACTACAGTAAGTCTTGTTTTTTTTTTCCTTTGTAACAATTGCATGTGCCTCCCTGTATGTCCATGTCTGCTCTCTCAGGTTGCTGTTTCCTTTTTGGAATCGTGACAGACCATTTACTAAGTTGGAGGACTTGTTAGTAAAACCACAGCCTTTCACTCTTAGCCAGTGGATCTCCTTTGTTCAACCACAGCTCTGAGCCACTGAGGAGCCAGAGCAGTTTAGGTCAAGCCTTCCTCAAGCTAAATTACTCCTTCGCCCTCTACACTGATGTTTTCCCAGATGTTTAGGGGTTTAGACTTCTGCATCTTTTTCCATCCTCTCACCTTCTCTCTTCTTCTATTCACTCTCCTTGACCGTGATATCAAATAAAGATGAAGGTGTTGCCAATGAATCATTTAGCAGTGTTAGTGTAACATTCCAGATTCCAGGTCAGTGCATCTCACTACACATCCCACCGCTAGCAGGACTCTGCCTGGTCCGGCCTGGCTGCTGCTGACTGGCAGCGCTGTGTCTCTGCCGCTGCTGTTGCCAACCAAAGACAAAGCCAAATGCCTTGTCTGCCCCAGCCATCCCTCAGGCTCCGAGCCCCGATGTGTGCAGGAATTTCCCTGCTGGAGCAGAGAAATGCTGAGGGGTGTGATGTTTTAGAGAAAGATACATTTTCCCCTCAGCTTGGTTTGGATCGGATTAATGCTTGTGTACAAATCTGATCTCCATTTATGTGGTTTCATGCTCTAGAAAGTTAGAATCTGTTTTTGTGATTCCTGTTTTCATTTTCAGGGAAAACATGCTGCATATGTGAATGACTGAATGTTTTGCTATCCTAGAGCATTTTTAGCACACTTCTTATGAAGTTCTTTGTCTTTTATTCAATTTAGGTTGTAGGTTTTTGTATGAATGCTGAAAGGTGAGTTAATGTTTCTGACTATAACCTAAAGTTACCTATTTATTTATAAGAAATATTTTTGTCTGACCTTTGCCCTGAGGTGTTTCAGCTAAATTTAAAACAAATTAAATATTTTTTAAAAACTATGGAATGAAAAATAAATGTAAACATGT
>NW_018128137.1:289740-306710 GCF_001952655.1 Monopterus albus
TGCCATCACAGGCAACTTGGGGGGTTCAGTGTCTTACCCAAGGACACTTCGACATGTGGATTGCAGGCACCAAGATTCGAACCTTGAACCTTCCGGTTGGGAGACGACTGCTCTACCCACTGCACTGTCGCCTCCCCCTTTGTGTAGTTACTGAGCATCCAGATAAAGTTGGATTTCTTCCTTTTCTTTTTTGATATAATTTATTTGGATATAAATTCAGTGACATAATTGCACTGCCAGACTGCTCTGAAAGTAGAGAGATGCCATATTTCCAATGTGTCTGTCAGGTTTGCTCGGCCGCTCTGGCCTCCCTCACCTTTCCTACTGTCTCTTGCCCATTTACACTAATCACGTTCACCTGTTCCTCACTCCCTTATCACCAGCTGCACTTGATTAGGTTTGTATCTATTTATCCCCTAGCCAGCTACTGTTTTGTGTTCTCCCCATGGACTGTTCCTCCAGACCGTGGCGCCACTCTCTCCTCCCAGGCAGGTCAATGCACAGTCACCTATCTTTTTCCACTATTGCCTCCATCTCTCTGTCCCTACCTTCAGTAGCCACCATCACCGTCGACCAGCCCAGGAGTGACCCCACCTACGCAGCTCGGCCCAGCTCTCCATCTCCTCACCTCCTGCTGTTGGTCAAACACCCGGTTACTACTCATCTACAGGACTACGCACTATTTCCCTCTGTGTATTGTTACTCTCATCATCACTGTACATAATAAAATCACTGCTTGCATCGAAGTCGGCTACCTGGGTCCGCCTCTTTCTCGTTCGCTCACTGACAGGTGCGAACGGCACATAACAGTGTCAGTAGTGTACACTGATGTGGATGTGTATTTTTTTTAAATGACCTCAATAACTGAAAACAGTACATGGATAGATACAGTATTTTACATATTCATATTCAGGGAACTCTTCATAGTACATTTCATGAAGGTTCTGCAGTGTAGTTCCACTGAGGTAGAACAGTGGGTAGCAGAGGGTTAAATGAAAGCAAAAACATTTCTAACTCCTGCATACTCATGAAGGCATTTTGCTTGCTTGCAACTTCGTATCCACATAAGCTGATTTGCATGAATAATTTTATGTACACAATACAGTACATGCAGTGTTAATAGACAAAGCACTTTCAGAAGACTGCGTGTTGGAAATAAAAATGGTGCACGTTCTGAAACAACCAGATCAGGAGATTGCACAGTTTTTGTCTGAGAGGGAAAAAAACATGGTATGTGTGGATAATTTAACAGGTTTTAGAGCAAGACAGTGCTTGTATATGTTAGTCTGTGTAATGCATGCACAGTTATGGATACAATTGTTTTGTATAATTCAGTCTGTGTGGAAACGTGTGACTCGGTGTGTATGAGTACGTGATAGTTTAGCAGCTAGTAAAAATAGGTCGGGAAGGAAGAGCTTGAAAGATAATGTGAACTTGTCACCTTGAATCGTGTTAGAGGTTCCTGAGGGAAGAGAGAGGCAGAGACGGATGAGAGGTGAGGTCCAGAAAGGACAGGAAGCAAAAGAGCAGGAAGGAGTGAAGGGGACAAACCAAGGAAGAATGAATGGGAAGTGAAAAGAAAGATGTGTAAAGGAGGAAAGAGGACATAGAAGATGAGGAGCGACTAAGTGAGATGACGATGGGCAGATGCTCATCTGATCTTAAACACAAACCAATGATACAGTAGGTTTAAATTTTTCCATGAGGAAATGCGTCATGTAAATAGTGTGTAACAGGAGGCACTGGGTCCCTGTGCACAGTGGACACGTTAGTTGGCTATGAACATGGTAAATCCATTCATTTGAAGGTCACTGGGTAACCGTATGCTATGCACAAGACATTCAAACTATGCAGCAGTGGACAGATTTTGGATGAAAATGCCCAAAACCTTTCAGAGCCCTTTTCAGCTGGTGAGTCACGGAGCTATGGCATCATGTAGAAAACTATATGTTACAGCTTTACAGATCGCTTTAAAGTCAGGTTAGAATGACACAATATTCAGCTAAAGGGATCATTTCTGCCCTCGCTATGTGTGTGTGTCTTTATCCAGAGACAGAAAAAGTACAGTACACACATTTGGTACTCAAGTAGAAGTACACATATCTGTGTAAAAGTAGAAATACCGACTCAAACTTTCTACTCGAGTAAAAATAAAAAAAAGTACAGGCTCTGAAATGTAATCAAAGTATAAAGTAAAAATCCTACAAAGGATTTCTACCAGCTGTTTCTATGCAGACCTAACTGAACCTCACATCATATTAATATATATATAATATATTTTCTATTAAAGCATTCTAACATCAAATAATATCAAAATTATATCAAAATAATTAACACTAATTAACAAGAACACCTTACAGGGCTAATTAAGGTCATCTTCCTTAGTCTGCTCCCCATGCAGAGACTAAAATCTACTCATGGTGTATGTCTGTCTGGATTAGCTCTTTCTTCTGTGCCTCCGTTGTTGAAAAGAATAATTAAAAACATGTCATTGATACACGTTGCAGCGCTGGGTGACATCTTCATTACAAAACACTAAACCAGTGTATTTGTTAAAAAAAAGTTGCCCCAAAAGCTTCAAATGACCAGAAGTTTTTACAACATCTGAAGTAAAGCAAGACTCAGCTATGCATGTGCGAGATCTCCATGAAAGCATGAGGAGCTAGCAGACTGTGAACAAAGCAAAGAGCTTGTAACAAAGAAACACGCCACCCAGTGCTACAGTATGCACAGTTTGCAGCCAGTGCTAAATAAAAACAATCAATAATTTCGACTGAGTGTATTAAAATTAAAAGTAACAAACCTGATTTGGAAATGTAAAGAATAGAAAGTACAGATATTTGTTTTAAAATTTAGTGAGTAAAAGTAAAAATTTAAAGGTCAGATACCAGAAAAATCTACTTAAGGACAGTAATAAAGTATGTGTACTTTGTTACTTCCCACCTGTGCCTTTAGTTATGCCCATTCCCATTCCCATGCCCATTCCCATTCCCATTCCCATTCCCATGCCCATTCCCATTCCCATTCAATTCAATGGGGAAGTGGGTCCAATCTTTTATATAAGAAAACAGATGCCCCGGGTCTGGACACAACTACCAGCCACGGTTACCATGGTGATAAATTACATTTTAGACTGTGCTGTGCAGATTCATGTAAAAGTCACCATAATTGCAAAGGCTTCACTAGATTAAACAACTGTGCACAGAGACTGAAGCATAAGGAAGACGACTTCTCTCTGCTGGGGTTAGAAATGTGGAGTCTGGGATGAGACTCTGGACCAAAGAGTCTCATCCTAGATTAGTGAGGCTAATGAAGAGAGCGCCAAACCAATCAACCAACTGAGCCACAGAATATGATCCGTTCAAATTTAGTGACATTAGAGGAAAAAGAAAGGAAAGATAGTTTAGATATAAGGAATGAAAGGGGAAGAGTGGATTCTTCTTGTGTAGGGAGAAAGTTGTATTCAGTGTTTGTCTCAGACCTGCCACAACTCATCACAACTCCAAACCCATAAGAGGCTCAAACCTGACCCCGCATGACTTGTTGGGAAATCGTAGTGTCCAGATGCTCAGAGTCATGATGGCAATAGGGGCAGTGCATTTCCTAAATAAAGAAATTATGTTATTAAGGTGTAAAGACATCGAAGGATTTGGGAACAGACCCTCTGGACACAGGCTTGGAACCCCTGGAGCTCGCCTGCAAAATATCCCAAAATGAGACACAAAACAACCACAAAGGTGCAAAACGACCAAAAACAAACACAGAATTACTACAAACACACAAAATGACCACAAAGAGGCACACATAGTCAAAAAGAGACACAAAATGACCACAAATAGAAACACAATGGCCACAAAATGACCAACAACAAACACAGAATTACTACAAACACACGTGCAAAATGACCAAAAACAAACACAGAATTACTACAAACACACAAAATGACCACAAAAAGATGGAAAATGACTACAAAGAGATATAAATTGTCCTCAAAGAAACACAAAACATCTGCTAAGACACAACCACAAAGAGATGCAAAGTGTCTTTATACAGATGTTCTTTCAGTTTTGGGTTTTGCTTGGTGAAGAGTGTGAATGTCACCAATACAGCCACCAAGTTGATAAAAACAAATCAGTTTTTCATTTGTGATGCTGCAGAAGGTGCTTCACATTTTGATGGATAATTAAAATCAGTTTATCTTTACTACTTGAAATGATTTTAAAAGTGGATAATATTCTGTCCTGGGACAGTCTGGGCAGCAAAATCCATCCAACCTCCAAAAATGAAAACAGAATAAAATAAACCAACACAACACAGACTGAGCTCAAAGCTCATTTAAAAAATATTCACCTCAACAGTTACTGGTTACATAACAGTAAAGGTCAGTGCAGGCAAAAAGATGCCACTGCTCGCTGAGCTGTAGTGACATGTTGAGAAACTGAGCCTTAATCTCCCTTTAAGATTCTCACTTCAGTGATGGTTCAGACCCCAAATAAAAGTGAACTGCATATTAGGATCTTATAGCGTGCTTTTAGGCCAAATCCTTCAAAAATATCACATATCATATTTTACACATACATGCTCGTCGTTTTTAAGCAACTGGAAATTACAAACATTGAAAATAAAACACATAAAGCAGACAATACACAACAGATAATAAGACTCGCGCTTATCCATGTACCCATCAGTGAGAACACAGAGACGAGCTCTTCTGATGCTTTGTCTCTCAGCCTTATGTGCAATCATTGTGCTGTGGCAAGCTGGAACAGAAAATGACAGTAATTCAGGTAATGAGAATGAATAGCAAGTTCAGAAGGCAGAGGCTTAGCTGTTCCTAAAACTCTGGCCAGCAGAAGCCTAAAAATCAGAGCAGGAGAAACACAGGAGTGAAAGAGACTAGTGAGATGGGAAAGAAAGAAAAGATCTGTCCAGTGCTCTTGGGAAGTTGTCAAGCAAGATCTGAAATGATTTCTGAGGTTTCAAGTCTGGCCACTCTGAGCACGCATGAAAGATGGTGAAAGTGCTGCCTGAACACTTTTATCAAATCACATGACAAGACCTTCTTGCTCAAAGACAGAAAAACAGATGAAGCAGCAGCAGAGAAGATCAAGCAGGGAAAGTTACTCTGGGTGCAAAGTGGACGTTAAAGGTAGGGTTTGGAGATTCATTTCAGAAGCAGTTCTTGAAATTCTCCTTTCATCCTGATGGCATTAAATACACTGAAACAAAGAAAGATCCATCATCTGTGGCAGCAGTAGGGCTGAAAAAAGCCTGAACAGTAAAACCACTGGATGACCTACCTGCCTGTCAACCTAACTCCTTACACACTGCACAAGCCAAGTGTCCATCAAGGCCAGGCAGGCAGTGTTACTGCTAGTGAGCTATGGCAGAGAAGGTACCACACAGCTTGTGTTCTGAAATGGAGGCCATATTTGAGAAAGTTACAACAAAAAGGAAGTTGGATGCTGCAGGAAGTAAAACCAGAATTAACACCGGTGTGGCCTTTGAACGATGGCGGCAAGTGAGAGGACAAAAGGGGCTGAAAGGTGATGCCATGGTGGCTGTATATCTGCTGGACAGGTAATTATTGGTTTGGTTTTGTTTGGGGGGAATTTGTCATTTTCCTGAAATCTGTGCACGTTGCACTGGAGGAGTGGCTTTGGAGGGAAGTCAGAGTGAAAGGGAGGGATTTCATCAGTTGGCCTCTTTAAAATTCGAGGTTCCTTTTGCTGGTTTTGCCAGGAAAAAAGTCATTTCAGGACACTTTACAAACTAAGGTCTAGACCTTATTGTTATCAATATTATTACATAGGGAAAACCCAACAAATCCCCCTTGAGCAAGCACTTGGCGACAGTGGGGAGGAAAAACTCCCTTTAACGGAAGAAACCTCCGACAGACCCTGGCTCTATGGGGTACTGGGAGCGTTGGGTGGGTAGCAGCTGCAAGGAGACAGCAGAGAGGCGTGTAAGACTGCGACCCTGCATCCTGGACTCAACTCTGGGTTGTCATAATTTAGGTTGTAAAACAAACTCGTCCAGATTTCTAGATAAGAGAGCCGCACCACCCAAAGTGGGATGGATGCCGTCTCTGCTAATCAGACCAGGTCTTCCCCAAAAAGTTTTCCAGTTGTCTATGAAGCCCACGTTATTTTCTGCCTGGACTATACCTTTAAATTTCTTAAATCTTACATTTTAATGAAGATAGCGACAATGCTACTGTATGCAGGCAGTGATGCCACTACAGGTGATTAAACCATCTAATTTGTTTGATGAAATTTAGTGACACAGTGTGGCCAAAAGCAGGAGGGGACAAGAACTAGTGTAGTTACAGTATGTCTGTTAACAGGACTAGTGTTGCCAGCCCACAAAGCTGAAAATGAAACTGAAAAGGTTTTACACGACATGTTTGTCCACCTCACTGCACACTTCTCTGCTGCTTGGATCATTCTGCCTTGCAGTTAGAAAACAAGAATACAAACAAACATTATTTCCAGAAGTTCATCATCTGGATTCAAATAACAACCACATGATTAAGGTTATGGGACAGTTACAGGAGAAGCATCACTTCCTTGTTTGCTCCTCTCATAATTCCCACAGCCCCTTGATGCCTTTGTCACCTGTGACACTTCGTAAAACAAGTGATTGTATTGTTTGTCTAGGGACAGTCTCCATTAACTACAGAGGTGGTAGATGACAGAATGTTCATATAAGGAATTGGTGTTCACACTAATCAGCCATAACATTATGACCACCTGCCTAACACTGTGTACTGTACATATAGTCAATACAGCACTCTTTTGACACTTGTGTCACTGTGCAGACCCTGTGAATCCATTTGTGTCCATAATTATACTGTCAAGAAGAGCATGAATGTGTTGACCACTGCATGAAAAACATATGTACATGGAGTAAAAACTGTTATAAATACTTTTAGAGATAACTCAGCAGTCTTACCACTCTAGGTAGAATCTTTCTCTTCATAGAGACCAGTGCACAGTATTTATCAATTTCAACTATTTTAATAAAGGTTCATACAAAATGGAATGTTTTGAACAGTACAAATGAAATTTAAAAGTTGAATCTATAGTAGATCAACCTCATCATCAGTGAGCCGTGGGCGTCCATGACCCTGTCTCCAGTCCACCATGTGTCCTTCCTTAGACACTGTTGGTAGGTACTAACCACTACAGACCAACAACACCCACCAAGACCTGCAGACTGGGAGATGCTCTGACCCAGTCATCTCACCATCACAGGTTGGCCCTTGTCAAAGTCACTCACATCCTTACACTGGCCCATTTGTTCTGCTTCCAACATGTCAACTCTGAGGACTGAATGTTCACTATCTGCCTAATAAACCCCCCAACACTGACAGGTGTGATTGTAACAAGACATTTCGATGGATGTTGGAAATGAGACAGAACAGGACACTGAAGACACCAGAAACACAACCCTATCTTTTCTTAAATAACTTGGAAAGTTGGCTGCAAAACCTTAAAGCATTAAATTTAAACAAGTTTTAAAAATCCCTGATGTAAATACTAGTGACAAGCACCTTGATCAAAGTCGGAATGGAAGCTGTACATACAGTATGTTGCTGCAGTCGGGACCAATCACCACAGCTTATTCCTTCCAGTTAGTCCCTGGACCATCCATGAGCATTGCCTGAAGTATGGAAAACTTTTGGATCCTAGTAATGAAAGCTAGTGCTACATTCCCACTGTCAGACCTTAGTTGAAACGCCCCAGTGCCCTAAACACTCAGAAAAGTTCCTGCAGTGGAAACAGGCCTTGAAGGAACGTGTCTATATGCTGTTTACCTTCCAGAAAACATCCTCACATCCTTGTTCCATGTGTCTGAACACCAAATTTCCTTGGTGGACACAGTTCAAGCATTCAGCACACATTTTTCCCTCCAGTCCAGGAAGCACTGAGGTTTATCTGAATCAATAGGACAGAGCCTGTTACTCCCCATTAATGATGCGGCGTATGTGTGAGCAGTAATTAGCCTCCATTACCTTGGATAAGAGCTGAAGAGAGAGGAGAGCATCAAAATTTAATGAGCCTCTTGTAGCTGCTCTGAATATTTGCTGTGTTGCAAAGTGCTGCATCTAGCTCTCTGTCTGTCACACACACAGTGGAGTTGATACGAGTGATATTAGGTCAAGGGAAAACATCATGTCCTCTTACAAAGGGCAGCTTGTTTCTGGCTGGGAGCCACTTGTGAGATACGTTTACTTATAGAAATGGTAAATGTTGCCTGTGTGATTTTTACATAATTGATGAGGGAGTGCAGATGGATGCCCCCAAGAGCCCTCAGTTGATTTTCTTTGAGCCAAACCAAAAGAGTAAGAGTTACCTTTTGATTTGTTTGACTTCATCCACACGTTTGTTACACAAAATGTGGACTCAGAAAAATAAGCTACAGTTGTTTGTGCTGTTTGTGGCAGTGATCACACACTCCTTCCATATGATCCCAGATTTTTTATTGTTTAGGTTTTTTACCAACAGGGACACAGTGTGCTGAAAGACTGTTACAGTCCTGTGTCATGCTGTCAAGTAGGGGATTTCAGTGAACGGGGAATGCTGAAAACATTTATTTCAGTCCTTGTAACTTCAGCTGAAATAGTTGTTTATTTGTTTTTCACACCTGTCTGAACAATTCTGTTTCAATTTAAGTTCAATTTATAAGATGTCACACTCATGCAGAATCTCCATATATAAATATGAATGTCATGCTCGTTGCTATTCACGTGTATAATGTTTGCATTATGGTGGAGTGGTTGCCTGGGAACTAGTCTGAAAAAGAAGCTGCCACATCACCCCCAGAAAAAAGGGCGATTTATCATTGTTACACTTAGGTTCCTGAATGGATTACAAAACGAGATACAACATGTAAATCAGTGAGCTTAGACTGTCACCTTGTCACCTTGTCACCTTGTCATCTTTGGACAGTCTCGTTGTTGTCGGTCCTTATGCTAAGCTAAGTTAGCCAACTGCTGGCTGCTTCATATACAGAGACTTTCCAGTGGTGGAAAGTACTTAAGTGCAGTTTTGAGTTGTCTGTATTTTCCTTGAGTATTTTTATTCTGTCATCCTTCCTTCTTTGACTTCACTACTTTTTACTTCACTATATTTATTTGCTAACTTTAGTTACTAGTTACTTTTCAGAATCACGTAAGTAAAACAACAGACTGTATTGTAGAATCATAAGACTTTGTTGATTCCTGGTGGAAAATTCACAAGCTGCCCATCAATACAGTGTGTAGAGTCATTCCAATTATAAGCATACTGTATGAGGTAGCTGAAAATAGCTCCATCTCAGTATATACAGTATAATCTTCTAATATGATATACATTCCTGTGTAATGTGCTATTCTGCATAGAGTATTTTTACTTTAGGTCGTCTGCTTTAAGTAGATTTTGATGGTGATACTTTTGCACTTTCATTTAAGCAACATTTTTACACTGTGGTATTGCTAATTTTACTTCTTCCTGCAATTTTCTCTCTTAGTACTTTAGGCAAAAAAAGTAAATACATGTATTTCGCCACAAAATGTAGAATTTTTATTTCATTAGAGACAATAGGGAAACGGAGACACATTTAGTCCGAGATGCATCAAGGAACAGAACACTCCCTAGTACACATGGTTAATAGAGTCAGATCTGGCTTTGCTGGAAGAAATAATCCCAAACTAATGCAGTGTAGTCGTGATGCTCAAGAATCAGCTAAAGGATGTCCATCTCCAAACAACACAGTTGGAAAAAGAGTTAATTACCGTACTCTGCTGATATCTTTTACTAAAACGGTGACATTTCAAACACCTCTTTTTGTCAGACCAACAGTCCAAAGCTCATACATTATGGTGATACTGTACAAGAAACAGCAAATCCTCATATTTGAGAGTCTGGAACCAGAAAGTGTGTGAAGTAACCCACACACTTTCGGCAGAAGAATATTGAGATTTTCTTTTCTGTGCAATGAAGCACACCCAAAGTACTTTGCACTGTTTTCCATTCATGCACACAAGCATTCACATGCTCACATACTGATGGCACAGCCACCAGGAGCAACTTGGGGTTCAGTGTCTCACCCAAAGACTTTTGGACATGTGGACTGGAGAAGCCAGGATTTGAACCGCCAACGTTCCGGTTAGCTCTACTTCCTGAACCACAGCGTAATGACAAGTGTCAAGTGATAAGTTTTTGTCAGCACAAATGTAATGAAAGTAAAAAGTATTTCTGCCTTCAATACTGTACATACTGTTTTATTATCTTTATATTTAGCATTGCCCAAAAATGGCTTCTCAGATTTTCAGCGCTTGAGTAATTTATTGTCATCCAGTTCTGACAGTTAAAAATATTGACTAAAAACTCAGGTTACTTTAAATCGCCTCTCAAAAAGTCTATCGCAAATGTGACATTTTCAATATGGGGCCTCTGCTGTGAGGGATTCTGCAGTGTTTGATGAGTATCTGATAAACCTCCATACAGACCCACACACACTTCAGACAGACAGAGCGTCTGCCTCCTGGGCCACTAATGGACACGGAGAGCAGCAGAGATCAATACAAGCAGACACACAGCTGCCTCAGAGCGAGCGAGAGGAAGTGGTCTAACAGGAACACATTAATGGACCTAGCTTGTGCCTTTACTTTGTATTACAGTTTGTGTTGTAAGTTAAAAGGAAATTAGACATACGTGTTTGTGTGTGCATGCATATTAACTACACCAGCCTACTGTTCATATTTCCAGTATCATTAAGGGTTTGTAATGTACTTACCTCTCTAAAAGCAGCTGGATACTATGTCAAGAAAAACAAATATGTCACAGTTAAAAAAGGTATAAAGTAAGATTAAAATAAATTCATCCATTCAACTGAAGTTCAAAACAAGCTCATTCCTACTCATCATGCTATTAAGGTGATAGATACATCAGAATCATGCAAAGGATCAAAATGGCAGAGAGAGAGGGGGGGGGGGGGGGGTGTTTGGCACCTGCCTTTCTTTCTATAAAAAAAAAGAGAAAAGCAGATTGCATTCAGGGGGAACTTTGTGCCTGTTTAAGCTAATCTATCATAGTGTAGAATAATTGATTTTAGCACCAGACAGCGATGCACACTCTGATGTTTAGCCATATTGATGAAAGACAGGCTGGCAAACTGAATGTGCATTTAATGTAAAGTCATCAGGCCTTGTACTTATTGCTTGTGTAGGCAGGAGGTGGCAGCAGGGTAGAGTGGGCAGGAGCTGTCCATACTTGTCAGATAAAATCTTTGCCGCCTGGTAGCTAACACCGCATGGACTGTGACCGGATTGAAGCCCTGCTGCTGCAGATCACTCTTCAAAGGTAACCAAGTGTAGAGAGAGCACTGCAGTGAGAAACAGCCCTCCAACAAACCTACAGAAATGTTGGGGAAGTCACTGACTCATTTTCAACTTGCTGAGAATTCAGTTATTACACCGTTACACTGTTCAGTCCAGCCTCAGCCCTAGTTAGTGCAGCACAAAAGAAGAGCAGAGTAGAGCGACGCAGTCTGGGAAAACTTTAAATTCATATGTTGATATCACCGCAGGCAAACATCTGATCATTCCCAGCAGGCAATAGACATTTGTGAATTTAAAATGTTACTTAAGTAAAAGTATAAAAGTAGTAGTATCAAAATGTACTTAAAGTACCAGTGGTAAAAGTACTTACTGTATGATGCAGAATAGCGCATTTCACATTAATGTATATAGTTTTACTGAATTAGAATTGATGCCTTATTGTGAACCTCACATTTAATGTTGCAACTGGTAAACACCGATCTAATGTTAGTACTTTACATACTGTTGTGTAGCTTGTGAATTTCCCACTGGGGATCAGTATGTCTAGTGATTATACTGTGGTTTGTTTTATTAATCTCATCATGAAAAGTGACAAATAAGTCAAATAATTATAGTGATAACAAAGTACAATCATTTTTCTGAAGTGTAGTAAAGTCAAAGTATGAAGTAGCAAAAATGGAAAAGTCAAGTACTGATACCTCAAAATTATACTTATGTACAGTACTTGAGTAAATGTACTTAGTTACTTTCCACCACTGGTTTTTGTATACCTACTGGCAACTGGAAGCTGGGAAACTGCCAACAGGCTAAAGATCTGAAAGTGAATTTTTAAATTTATATTCAGATTATTTCCAAGATCTGTCTGAATTTTAGGACCTGTTATGATGTTTTTTCTTTTTTTTTTTTTATCCGATTACTGTTAAATATATATATATAGTGCAGTCCTAGGAACAGCTAAGGTAGGTAGTGGCCTCTGGTAGGTAGTGGCCTCTGGTAGAGGACCCAAGCTTGAAGGAAGGAATAAAAGACCGCCCCAAAGTGGGGGGCGAGTGGGGGATTTATATATACACACACACACAGTGTATATGTATTTTGAATATGTTTACAGACTTGGAGTATCATGTCTTCTAGGTATGAGGATAACATTAATATCAAATGAGGCATTACTTCGCGGCTCCGCTCCGAGTTACACCGTCAAGCAGGTGAAGTTATTGTGAAAACTAATGAATATGACAGGACCTCTCGTTCCCTTCGATGAAACAGACGTAGCTCACTTGAAACATGTCATGAACGGATTTACTTTCTCCTGTTCTTTGGATTTTTGCAGTCATGTAAACTTTACATTACGAGTGAACTTTTAGAAAGTTAAAACTTGTTTTGGGTTTGTAATCCATCAGTGGAAAAAAAGAATAGAAACTCCCAGATTATCTTTTTAACAACCTGCTAATTCCCTAATTTAGTTTGTTTGGCGAGGAGACAAACATTTGGGGGAGGCCTGAGGCTCTGAGCACAGATGACATGTACAGTGCTGTTTTCTGGGGGGACATTAATTATCTTCATATGCCAGTGTCCCGTCCTGTTTATCTATTACTATCAATGAAATGGATGAAAGTCATTACACTGAATGATGAGCCTGTGTTTGCCTAGTTTACACAGGAGTTCAATTACAGCGTATAGATCTACTTTCAGCTAATGTTTTCTGAAGACAAACAAACCTCCAACTTAATGAGCAGCTCGCTAGAACAAATTTGGACTAAATTGAATTAGACCTCGTGCTGATGCTGCCCATGCTGAGTATTCTGTAGACTCGGTCATTTGTCAGTGCCACAGAAGCGATGATGTTAACGTGGCTTAAAAAACAAATCTCACAGTGTAACAAGCTCAGGACCTGGTTATGAAATGCTCGATGTAATTACAAGTCATTTTAAGTCTCATAGCAATTATTGTTAGCTATTATCAGGCACACAAAGCAGCAGACATGTCACTGGTGAACTGGGGACTGCTTCCATTTGTCACTGTCAGACACACACAAAGGAAATTACATACTAATGTATGCAAATACACAAAACCACAACATAAGATACAGACACAGTCTAATTTAGAGTTAGTTTAAGATTAGTGTACTGCACAGCTACAGCTCTACAGCAATCATGGTTTTAGTGATGGTGACATTTTGGATAAAACTGGGCTGCATTTTGTTGAAAAACCATTCCTTACCATTCTTTACCAGAAAAGTTTTACACAAATCACATATACTGTCAATGCCAAGATATTCAAAACAGCATCAGTGAAAAAAGGTAACATTCGCACAAAGCTAGAGATGTACAGTAGCTCATTGGCAATGTTTCCATCAGGTCACAGACATTTAGACTGTATAGAATATCCTCGAAGAAGGATGGACGACATCCTATGATTCTTATATCTGCTCCAAGGAGTAAAGATCGAGGAGTGATGAGGCTGCTGGATGAGCCATGAGAAAGATACACAAAACCGTCCTTGGCAGAAGTCTTTTATGGACTGACACGCCCCAATCAGAAATCTATTGAATATTTTTCCTTCATTCCTCTCTCCTTGCCTCTTAAGTGGGCAGGACTGAGACACATGGCAGAGAGACAAGTGAGGAAAACAGTGGTGTAAGAGACTTGGGTACAGTACTCAGTGTATAGCTGAGTAAGAGGACTGACGTTTTGAGGCCTTGGGTTCAACCCTCAGGATCTGCAGTGAATTTTGAACTCCCAAAGTAAACATTCAAAGGCTCCAGGGAAAAAAGGGTTAAACACCTGCCCAAACTCCGCATGGAGTTCGGAGACTGCTTGGAAGATTTGAAGATGAAAATCATTCAGAAAGAAGATCCTGGTGTGAAGGAGACTTGGTGATGTGTTGGGCTTTGTTCACAACTGGAAGGCACAGTATAGTTGTCTGGTTCAAATCCTGTCTGTTGTCAGTACCCGGAGAATCAGGAGAACCAGCTCTACTGCAGAGGCTGTGTGGGGGGGCTTTGTTATGGAAAAACCATGAGTAGTACTAGTTTGCTGCAGTTATTTGTATGTACAGTATGGATGGTAATGTATAATTTACACGCTGCTGCGCTTGTGCAGGTTCAGGTCGGCACTGGCCTGTGCTTTGTTCTCTTTAGGCCTGCATATTAATAGGCTTCTATCAAAGCAGATTTAAAATCATTCATGCAAATTTAAAGTGTTATCAGTCTCTGATTAAGTGATGCAAAATTATACATGTGTGTAGGCAGTGTGTGTCTCAAGTCTGTTAAGCCTTCTCCTGTTCTGTTGCTTGACAGACCCCCCAGTTAACATCCCCATGAAAGAAAAAGCATGCATGCATCATAAATAATTCCCAGCAACCACGACAGCTGCATTTGAAGAGAGCTGTCATTAACTAGAGCACTATTCATATGCTGCAGGGAAGGCTGCACATAGCAGTTTGTTAACTGCTGGACAGGTCTGTGCTGTTAACTCTAATCTTCTGAGGACATGACAGCTGACCAAGACAACCCAGTTCACCCAGTGTCCACCATGCTCATGAGTGAAGTCTCTCTCTCTCGCAGTTCAATGCTCTGCAATCATGTAGTCAATGTGGTTATAAAACACAAACGATGCTGCTGAGGATCTGACTGACCTCAGCTTCTGAAATGTTTCTAGTGGAGATAGAGACAATTACAGTAGAACACAGAACTAAGCCTGTGAAACTTTATTTTGAGTTCACAATTTTTATTTTTTCTGCATGGCAAAAAACTAAGTGATCAGATTACTTCAGGGCCTAACTATACGTGTACCGCTGTGCTGTCTTGTCATCTTTGTCCCTCGAATGCTTTGACAGTAAAGCTCTCTGTGTCTGGGGGTTGTTATTTTGGTTTGGTTTCTCCCCTTAGGCCAAGCTTATCAGACGGACCCTGCAGTACTGATGCCAAAATCCCAGTCTAGTTTCCCTGCGCTGCTCAGCAGGTGGCTGCACACACACACACACACACACACACACACATAAACAGATTTCAGTGTTGAAGTCCTGAGGGAAAACGGTGAAGAAAAAAATAAAATAATATCACTCCTCCCTTGGCTCATATGGAATTAAAGAGTTTTCCGTCTTCTGTTTCATATTCTTCTTTAACCTCCAGCCATCCTTCCAACAAGACAGATTTTGTAGCCTGTGGTTTATCACAGCAGGCACACACACACACACACACATGTCTAATAGATGAATCCTTGGCTACCAAATACTGCAGATGTCACCACTGGGCTGATGAATGTTCGGTCTGCCAGCCAAAACTAGTTACATTCAGGGTAGTGGTACAACCAGATGTGTTGTTAATTCTTAACAGCTTTGAGCTAGCAGACAACAGTAGCTGTGTTGTGGTTCAGGCCCTGACTCCTTCAAAGGTCACCAGTGACACAGGCTTGATGGATAGAGGTATAATCTTGCATCTGCACTATAGACTGTATATAAAGATGGACGACATTACACCTCTGCAGGTTGTTCACCCCCTGGTGGTTGGTTGCGGTGTAAGCCCTGCCCCTTCTATTTTAGCATATTGGACATGAACCAAACTAGAAATTCAAATAACAAATCAAACAATGTTTTCCAAAGGTGATTTCTGTCATTTTAGGTAGATATTATCACACTAATGTGTGTACAAGTGGTCATTGTTCTGATAGGTTTGATTTCAATAAGTTATTTTGGATATATAAAGAGCGTTTTATTGTGGATGATTTGACAGTTTGATTGGCATCTGATACCACGATTCCACCTCTGGTCGCTACTGCACAGAATCAGGTTGCAAAATGTGTCACAAAAGCAAGATGGCTGCCCCTGTATTCTTAATATTTTGGTTTCATTTTTACACAGTGGCATGATGACACATCCATTTGTATTTACAGTGAATGGTCTGCACACACAATAACATCCCTAGTGGTGGGTTAAGGCCCCTAACGTAAGAGGAGGAATATGTCTTTAAACAGCCAACAAAGATATAAATTCAAGCAGTAAACTCTGGCAATTAAATTAGACAGAGTACTAGATGGTGAACTGGCAAAATGTGCAACATGTTATTGTGAATACAGTTATAAAAGCTGCATTTAAATGTACCAATTTTGATTAAAATAACTGGGCTGATAACAGGTTCAGATACTACATTTTGGCTTTAGATTGAATCGGTCCAAGTGACTCATGACTACAGGTATGTGCCAAAAAATTAGAATATCAAGGAAAAGTCCATTTATTTCAATAATTTGTTTCAAAAAGTGAAACTTGTGTTATATTAGTTCACTACACACAAAGTGAAATATTTCAAGCCTTTATTTGTTTCAATTTTGATGATTATGGATTAAAGACAAAAAAAACCCAAATCCAGTATTTCACAAAATTAGAATATCATGACAAAGTTCAACATTGTAGGCTCCCTGTGTCCCAATCTAGTCAGCTAATTAACAAAAACACCTGCAAAGGTTTCCTCAGCCTTGAAATTGTCTCAGTCTGGCTTAGTAGGCTTCAGAATCATGGGGAAGACTGCTGACTTGACGGTTGTGCAGACGACCATCATTGACACCCTCCATAAGGAGGAAAAGTCTCAAAAGGCAATTGCAAAAGAAGCTGGATGCTCACAGAGCGCAGTATCAAAGTATATTAACAGAGT
>NW_018128137.1:307378-345623 GCF_001952655.1 Monopterus albus
TGCAAAAGGAGGCCCAACAAAGTACTGAGGACATAATACAGTACATTAACACACTTTTCAGAAGGCCAACATGTGTTTAAGATCCTTTTTTTATTGGTCACATGAAATATTCTAATTTTGTGAAATACTGGATTTGGGTTTTTTTTGTCTTTAATCCATAATCATCAAAATTGAAACAAATAAAGGCTTGAAATATTTCACTTTGTGTGTAGTGAACTAATATAACATACAAGTTTCACTTTTTGAAACAAATTATTGAAATAAATGGACTTTCCCTCGATATTCTAATTTTTTGGCACATACCTGTAGTTGCAGACAAAAACCTAATACAACCAGCTGTGATATGTCCTGACATCATAAGTTGACAAAAACACTGACATGCAATGGATTGTGGGATATAGGAAGCTTTAAAGGTTTCATCATTTGTGTCCTTTGTCCTTTGTTTTGAGGCATTTGATCAGTCAAAGTGGTGATTTTGATGAACTTGGCTGCTCCTACTGAGCAGGGAACAAATGTAAATAAAGTAAAGCAAAGGCAAATTTGGTATTTTAGTCCTGAAGCCCACTTATCATTTCCACCGGTTGTTATAAATTCTGGTTGTTACTAACTGTGAACTGAATAGTAAGACACTGAAACAGTGCCACTGCTGCACATGTGATGAACTGTGAGATGTTCATGTGTGTGAAGAGCAGCAGATGGTCGTTTTATGTTTTCACAGCGTCTTCCTCAGAGCATTCAGACAAAATCCAAAAGACCTGTGGCAGATATTCAGGCAGAGATATAAAAAATAGAAGCTAACTACCTGTGGCATTTATTCAAATGAACAACAGATGGTGCAGAGCAGATAGAGGAGCAACTGAGAAGAAAGATAAGAAACCTGTGTGTGGAGCCAGGTTGGTGTCCTGATCTGAACACCTCTGTTGGTGGACCCTTCAGAGGATAGTAGGGTTCACGACTGTTACACTGTAGAGGACAGTGTGTTGATAAATTGCATGCATTGTGATTATTTTTACTTTATGTTGAAGGCACAGTATTATTACATTTTTGACTTGTTGATAAAATTTTGCATTTTAATAGCGAATTGGAAAATGTACCGGTTTTCAATAACGTTTTCTTTGGCTCTGATAATATCAGCTGTTTGCTTGGCTGCTGCAAAGATAACCCACATAGTTCATTATTTTTAATTAGCCCCACCTTTTTGGTCTGTTATGGCACCTATTACTGCCTCCAATGCTCTGTGCCAGCAGTGATTTAAGCTGCCAATAACATTTGTTGCTGCTTTCACACTCAAAGCCTCAGTAGTTTTTGCTCTTCGGTTTTACAATTGAAGAGCTGTGAACAAATGTGGTTTGTCTGGGAGCTGCTGGATCTAAACAAGGATATACTGAACCAAAATGTTTACTGCTCTGATACAGTACTCGGTTATATGCAATAAAAAATTTCATAATGTCAGTTGTTTTTTAAGTGGGTCCACAGAGAATCCACCAGAGCTCTTTAAGTGACAACATAAATGACAACACAATCTTATCTTTTGGAAAACAAAACCTTGTCCCTTAAGAGGAACTTGTGCATTGCTGTTCCTTTCCAGTCTGTTTCCCTATTACAGTATGTGTAGCTCCAAAAAGATATGAACAGCACATCTAGTTGGCAAAATATGCCTTTTAAATGGTTCTCATATAACCTACAGGTGATGCAGCCAGGTTTGATTAAACCCTGACCTGTGTCCCAGCAGCGTTACTGCATATACCAGCTCTTCTCTTAGCTATCAGCCCATGCAGGTCCACTCACAGCTCCCAAACAATACTGGGAAGACTGGTCTTTTATACACTGATCAGCCATAACATTATGACCACCTGCCTAATACAGTTTCCATAGGAGTCCCTGTGGCAGTCAGTCGGCACTCGTGTCACTCTGCAGCTCACTGTGCATCTTCTGTGAATCCATCTGCTTCCACAGTTCTACTGACAGGAAGAGCACAGATGTGTCTACAATTCAGTGAAAGACTTAAGTAAAAGGAGTGAAAACTGGTCATGAGGACGAGTTAGAGAGAATTATTTAGACCAGTCCAACAGCCTCACCGCTCTAGGTGTGATATCACCACCACAGATGGGTGTCACTGTAACGAGATGATCAGTGCAGGTGTTATATCACCACTACAGACGGGTGTCACTGTAACGAGATGATCAGTGTTATTCACCTCACCTGTCAGTGATCATAATGTTATGCCTGACCGGTGTATTTGTTCCTTCATCCTCATCATTTTAATCGATTGGTTTCTTCAGTGATGCAATAGGCCTAGAGGATCCAGTGTAATCAGACCAACAGAGGGAGTCACTAATGTCAAGACATGGACATGCCTGAAAAGCTTTCCACCCCTGTGTTTGATGAGATAAGACTCTTCAGGGTCATATCTCTCTCAGAACAGAACACTGAGACCTCATGAAGAAAGTTCTAGATCAGTGTAACCAATCCTTTGTCTTTGTCCTCATAACCATCAAACCTAGATTTTTTTTTTCAGTATCAACAGTGAATTCAGATGATTGTTGTCAGCACATCCATAGTTGCAATGCACGCAGGAACTGCTGCTGGCTGATGCAGATTTTTATGGTTCAAAGTTCAAAGTTCAAGTTCAAGGTTCAAGTTCAAGGTTCAAAGTGTTTATTTGTGTTTATTGGTGCAGACTGACCAAAATATAAACACATGTAGGTTACAAAATCTAGAAAACTGACTGGATCCATGGCAACATGTCGCGTGTCTCTTTGTCCCTTTCACATTTACTAAATGCAGACACACTAAAAGGCCACAACAGAGCTTTCCAAAGATTTTTATTGCCAAGAGAAACTCTCATGCCAGCACCTCACACATTGTGGAGAAGGTGCAGGACAGATGAGGGATGGATGGATTGAAAGGATAGGAGGATGAAAGGATGGATGGAGATGGAGTATAGACAGGAGGTGAGGAGGCGGAAAACAGTTTGGGAACTTTCAGACTGAACAGTGAAGAGTTTCAGAGGAGCAACTGGGCATGTGTGTTCACTTTGTGTCTATCCATGTGGGAAGCTCATAACTAGTGTGAGTGTGTGTGTGTGCATGTGTGTGGGTGGATGCAGTATGTGCGATAAGGTTTATGGTTCACAGAAGTTTGGAGGAAATCACCAGAAGCACAAACTAGCAAACTGCAGTTTAGGCGACTTAAAACAAACATTAAGCTGTTTTTCAGACGCACACACTCTGCTCTCATTCTGGTTCCTGCTTCACTTGACCTGCACTGACAAGGGAAGGAACGTCTTCATGATGTCATCTCTGAATAAAACATGTTAGAGTAGAGTAAGAGTTCTTTGTTGGAGGAATGATCTCATCATTTTACAGGAAAAATCATCTCCTGAGCACAAAAAGATGTAAATGTCAGTGTCATCACACCATATCACATCAGATCTAAAATTATAGTGTGGCTTCATTTAAATGGGTGGGTATATGCACTTACAGTAGACCCACTGTGCACTTTACACACACACACACACAGAATGAGTCATACATGTAACTCATTGTCAGATCTTAAAGGACCCCCACCCCCAGAAGACTTGGTCAGATTGTTTTAGAGTGCTCGACAGCTGCACCAAAGCCTCCTACTTGAGAAGTTTGAAACTGGCCTGGCTTGCTCTTTTCCACTGTTACCAGTCTTTCTACTAAGCTAAGCTAATAACCTCCCAGCTTCAACTTCCTGTTGTAAATGCTCAGCCTTTTCTTGACACCACATTTTCAGTTTGCTTCCTCTATTGCTCCTTAAACTACATGAACTTTGAGGAAATCTGAGGAATAATGATGTGTGATACCACTTACAGTATTTCCTTACCAATCCTATACCAAGTCAAATCCAGGGTGCTATTACTGATACTGATACTGAAAGAGATGGGCCCTGACAACAGAGACTGATGGACTGACTAGAGGAAGTGTATCTATCAGGGCTTACCACCTTTGTCAACAACAAATGGTGCCACCCATACTGTGAAGGGATGTTTCTGCAGCACAGACACTGAACTGCTGGGGGTGGGACTACATCCATACTACATACAGTACATACTGTACATACAGGGACCCTTTACATGCTGTCTTGATTGTTGTTTATGTCCCAACAGTTCTGATACTCAGTGGCTCATGCATTTATTGATCCATAGTTCATATATATACGTTTACCCCTATTTTAGATACTGATTTTATCAGGTTTGCCCGGCTACACTTGCCTCTCTCACCTCCCTCACTCTGTTTCTCTCTTCTAGCCCCTGATTGCTCATCATGTACACCTGTTCCTCACCCCTTGGTTTTCACCAGCTGCACTTCATTAGTTCGTCCTTTACTTATACCCGGCTCACATATCACTCCCTTGCCAGTTTGTTCATATTCTCAGGCCATCTCTTCGTCTCCCTTTGTGATTATTATTCATATTTTGGTATTTTTGTGTCTTCCAGTTTCCCGTTGTGTATGCCCAGGACTACCGTGAGTTTCACCTCCTCTAGTCAGCTCCTACTTTACCCTTCATGGACTGTTTTCCTCCGGACCTTGGCTACTCAGACCCTCCCAGACAGGTCGATGCACAGTCACCAGTTGTCTGCCATACCAACTCCTGTTTGTGTGTTTCCAGTAGCTACCATCACCCACCAACCAGCCCAGGTGTGATCCCGTGAACTCGGCCCACCTCATTCAACTCATCATCCCTCTACTCCTGCTGCTGGTCGACACTCCAGTTACTCTGTTCCTTTATCAGCCACTCACTTGTTGTTATCACTATACTGCACTGTATTTAAATAAATCACTGCTTGCACTGAAGTCGGCTACCTGGGTCCACCTCTCTTTACCGCTCACTCACTTCCGTGTGCGAGTGTAACCTAACAGATTTTTTAACATGGGAATTGATCTTAGAACAGGAAACCTTGGGATCAGAAGTATCACAAATCAGTTCCATCATTACTGAGGAATCTACAATTCCCTGGCAGGCAGTTATTAAAATTCCACTCGCTGCTGCCAGTTTAAAGCTTATCATATGGCTAAAATGGATAATATTGCATTGTTATGGCACTTTAGTACTACTCAAATTTAGCAGTGCTGCAGTTCAGAATATTTAAAACTGGTTCAGTAACATCAGTGTCAGCTGACTGAGGAGAGTCGCACCACAAGGTCCTTCATTTTGGCCCTAAAGTTATGGAGCTATCTCTGGATGAATTTTGATTATTTTTTCAGGTAGCAAATCCAAAACATTGCTGCCTAGAGGTTGAGGGTTGCACTGTCATGTTTCACGTAGTGTGGCCTGCAACACAAAAACTGTACAAAGTAAGCTTTTTTTTTCTTCCATAGTTTCTTTTGTACTATCTTTGAAAGCAAATAGGGATTTTTGTTTGTGTGATTGACAGTAATGACCATGGAAGCATGATGTGCAGACAGCCCACTCGTTTAAGTTTGGTACAGCAGTAGCACCAAAAAATCTATGAGTGATGTGAAATCACACTCAAAGCCAAGCTGTGCAGGTGCAAAGGACTGAAATGTTAACACTGCCTTATTAAACAAACAAAAGGGTAAAGAACTATAGAAAAAAGTCAAACCAGGAAAAAATTGTCATCGAAACCTGGCAAACCAGTTTCACTGCTGATTATTTTAGTCAAGCAATCAAACTAATGAGAGCAAAGAGGAGAAACTGAACATGCAGTAATTACTGGAGAACATCACGACCTCCTGCTTACACACCCCGGGCACAGGAAGTAACACGTGAGAGCAGGCACTGGTTAATTACTATTGGCCCTCCACCGCTGCCCCACTGGGCGTCAGACTCAGTCACTCCTGATGCTAAAATAATTAATGCTGTCGCCGTCATCCCCGGTCCCTGTAGCCATGGTGATGAGAAGATTTCCCTCCTGCCCCCCCCCCCCCCCGGGTCGCACCACCGGTCCAATGAAGAGATTCAGTGAGTGTGTGTGAATACACAGTTCAGTAATGATTGTTCTGAATGATTTAAGGGATAGCTTTAATCTACAGGTACCAGGCTTCAGTCAAGCTAGGTCATCTATCTTTCAGATGTTACATTTCCTGTGAGTTAATGCACAGAAGACAACATCTTATCAGCTAGGAATGCATTTGGAAAACAAAATGAAAGTCCTGCAGTATGGAATTCATCTATGGGTTTGATTCAGTGGGTTTCCAAGACTCATGATGACAACAGTTCAGATGTTAACTGCCATAAAATAAGGTTCCACCTCACATCATGCCACAACATACCGGAATCTACAAAAATGTACTTTTGACTTAGTCCCTCTGGACCTTTTGTCTAGATATTAATTCTGGGTTTGGACTACATGATTTAGGCCTGAAACAAACCTGTCAGGAACCAAAAATAGAAGTTGGATGCTGTACAATATTATGCAAATGTCTTAGGCCACCATTAGTTCTGCTGATTTAGCAAGGTTGTAATGATAATTGATGTTTATTTCTGTCTCTTTATTAAGATATAACCAGAAAATACAGGAAATGTATACACAGTATTAAAAAACACAAATTTTCAGAACCAAATGGCTTCTACAGTCCAAAGTCAGTATTTAGTGTGACCTCCCTTTGCATTTAGCACAGCTTGAATTCTTCTGGGGAGAAACCATGATGGACCTTCCACCTGGTTTCACAGAAGGCTGCAACCACACAACTCTTCTTCTCATATACCGTCAACGATTGGTCTCGAACATTTTCGGTTCATCACTCCACAATTCTCTTTTCCACTTATCTTCACTTACATCTTTGTGAGCTTTTGCATATGCCAACTTTTTCTCCCTGTCTCCTTCTGGAAAAGTGGTTTCTTGGCTGCCGTCCTTCCACAAAGGCCATTCCTGATTAAGCTTCTTCGGACTGGGGGAGGATCAGCTTGGCATCCAGATGAAGCTGCCAGATGCTGAGCCAGGTCCTTACCGGATTCTATCCAGGCTTTCAAAGAAGAAACTCTGAGAAACCTCTCATCAGATTTTGATAGTTTTCTTGCTCTTCCACTCCTGTTTTTGTCCTTCACCTCTCCGGATTCTTCATATTTCTTTAGAACACCTTGAATACTGCATCTGGAGTATCCAGTTTGTTTGCTGATTTTGTTTTCTGATATTTTTGTACTTTTCAATACTGTGTACATATTGCCTATATGTTATAGTTGTGTTCTGAGAAATAAGTATATATAGTCATATCATAAACGACAATCAATGCAGTGTCCGAGATACCTCACAACATCCCAACATCACTTCTAGCATGTCAGAATGTTTTTTTTACTTCTACTGAGGAGACACTGGAGCACAGAGCATCATTGAGGTCCAGCACTGATGTTGAGTGATAAGGTCTGGCCCACAGTCAGCACTCTAGCTAGTCCCAGAGGTATTGGATGAGACTGAGGTCAGAGCTCTGTGCAGATCAGGCGAGTTAAACTGGAATAAAACATTTCCTTTGTGCATGGGAGCCCAAAGTTGGAATAATCCTATTGTCATGTAATATCATTGTACCATGTCGCTGTAAGATTTCCCTTCACTGACACTAAAGGGACTAAATCAAACCAAGACAAACATCTCCAGACCAGAGGTAGTTGGACACTGGTGTCTATGTCGGAGAAATAGTGCAGCAGCTCCATAGTAGAGCATCTTCAGTTTCAGGAGCCACATTAGCAGCACTTGTTCTGCCTGTGATAATCTTGCACCATTTCAGGTCACATTGATTTTTTATTTTTGTTCTCTACAGTAATCTCTTACACTCTCCACATGTGTTGTCCTCTTCCTCCTCTGCTTTCATATCTGTCAGCTGCACTTTGCTTTTATGGATTGAATCGCAGTGAATATGGGGACAAACAATTTACAACAATACACTTGAAAAGGATTATGGGATATTTGACGTGTGTGTGTGTGTGTGTATGTGCGCATCTGAAGGTGTCCTGGTGGTCCTCTGTTGTCTGTTGGACCCTCTAATCCTTTTAAATCAGCTTTGTTAATCCCACTTTCTTCTCAGAGCTGCAGTGGCTTCATGCAGTCACATTACACGACACCACTGTGCATACAGGCTGCATTTTCTGCCCACTTCAAAGGAACACTGACATTTTTCGAAATACAGTTTGCTTGTTTGCTAGTTTACAAAGACAGTAAGATTAGAAAATCTATATCACTGTCCTCTCTGTGCATCCAGTGCAGAGACAGGTCCAGGTCCATTACATTAACAACAGTAAACTTATGGTTTACAAAGAAGAACACATTAGTTACAGTTGAAATGGGCAGAAAATACAGCCTGTATGCATAGTGGTGTTGTGTCATGTGCCTGCAGGATAAGTGATACAGATAATGGATGGGCTCATCTTGAATGTGTCTTCACAGATGGTTCCTATTAGCTATATGGGTTCCCTTTAATTCTGTTTTTAGTAACTCTAATGTACAGTAAAATCCTAATTGTGAAACAATTATTAGTCAAACAGGTAAAATTGTAACAGAAATAGAGATAAATGAAGGATACCTGAATGTGAAATACATCCTCAACCCTGTGTTTTGTTTTGTTTTGCAACTTTGCCCTTTTTCTCCTTCACCTAATCTCTCTCAAATATTCTCTCCAAATCTCCCAGCATCCCCTTTCCCAAAGATCTGTTTATGGTGGCAGAGACTTTGAACTCCAGCAGTCTTTATAGTTTAGAGGTTGTGAGGTGGCAGCTGCTAATGTCAATGCTAATTATGCTTCCCCAACCTGGAAAAACACCTCTCCGCACTGCCAGTTTGTAGAGAACAAGATGCCTGAATTCTCATTTTGGAGAAGTCAAGTGGGGTGAAGTTTTGGAGGATTTCATTTTTTTTTCAAATTGAGGGCCTTCATGAATGTATTCATGGAAAACAAAGATGAACAAGAAAAACAGCCAGAAGTTAAGCTTTTGAGTTGTTGCAGAAGTGACGAGAGGTGCTACATTCTTCAGCTGTATTAGCATCGCAGCTGGAGTCCCTGGGGGCAGGAACCCTGGGAAGCCCCCTTTTTTCCCCTGCTAAAGAAAACCTGGATGGAAACAAAGCTACAGGGAGAAAGAGAGAGACAGATCATAATGAGGACTGTTCTTATACAGAGTGCCTGCAGCTGTGTCCCACTTCGGGCTCCTCTTTCTGTAAAAGATTCAACCTCTCCTTATGAGAACTGAAGGTCAGTGGGCTGTAGCTGCTCATTCTCCTAAATTAAACAGTCTATAGAGGATTCAACATCTTCATGCTTTGGGTCCAGTAGATATGATCAGCAACATGAGCAGTGAAGCACAGATCAGAAGTAAGGTCCAGAATAGATTTAGTCACTGTTGTGCTCTGGGTCACAGGAAATTCAGTTCAGTTCAGTTTTATTTGTATAGTGCCAAATCACAACAATCATCTCATGGCACTTTACATACAATAGTAAGATCTAGCATTATATAGAGAAACCCAATAATAATAATAATAATAATCACCTTTATTGGCCAAGTATGTTACACACAAGGAATTTGTTTCCAGTACAGAACCGAGGCAGCCATCCGCGGCGCCAACTCAACCGATGGCTCTAACCATTGGGGGCAACTTGGGGGTTTAGCGTCTTGACCAAGGACACTTCGACACGTGGACTGCAGGCACTGAGATTCAAACCTCCAACTCTCCATTTGGGAGATGACCGCTCTACCCACTGACCCACAGTCACCCCAGTAAATCCCTTTTGAGAAAGAAACAGGCAACAGTAGGAAATGAAAAACTCCCAGTAATGCCAGAAACCTCCGACAGACCCCGGCTCTTGGTGGGCGGCCTTCTGCCTTGACCGGTTGGGGTGAGTGGATAGAGGAGAGAGAGAAGAAGAAAAGCAACAAGACACAACAATCAAACACTGATCAGGTCGATGTGGCTGGTGACTGCTCATCAGAAATGCTCCAGTGCCAGGGCAAAAAGGAAAGTCTTAATAATTTTAAAGGTAGAGAGGGTGTCTAACAAAGTGAGGAGGTTTGAGTACAGTGACAAGATGTAAAGTCGGAGTGGCATGCAGTCACGCTGCAGCAATGTTCAGTGTCTCCACCCACTGATTAGGAAAAGATTGGCTTGATTTACTGTTAGATCAAAGGGATTCAGTTACCACTAAACCTTCCAGCTATGTCAGCTATTAAAAAGCCACAACATATACTGAATGTCTTGGTGCAAGTGTCCCTCAGCTGGGTGGCTGTACCAACCAGGTAAACCAATATGGATCACTCACATCAGCCAGAGTCCATCTCCAAGGTCTATAAATATGGTGCCGTAGGGATGATGTATTTTTGTAGTGGAAGTTAGCATCACCTTGCATCCCTTCACAAAAGGCCAGTGGGATTTTTCCATATTAGTTCCATAACCTGATGTAGCAACTGCCTTTATTAAGACATGTAAAAGCATTAAAAATAATGAGTGGGGTATTTACTGGTGTATTTTATATTGTAGAACAAAACTTGAACATGTATTGGCCTTGTGTTAACCACAGACTTTATTTCAAGCCTCTAACCAAAAACCCATTCAAAAAAACTCAATGACTCTTTTCATACAAGGATGGAAGTGACTCAGTTCTGGGTTTTGCCACTGATTACTGTGGGATATATACTGTAGCCCCAGCTTAGCACAAAATTCAGTAGTATAGTCCATTTTGTATTTTCTTGAAAGGATTTTATCTATTTGCAAATTTGAGATGTCGAGTGCCTAAAAGGGGAGCTCAGCCATCTCATTGTGTCTTATCTATAAACCTGTTTTCATTGCAGGTTGACCATTCATGGCTCTTCACCGTTAACACATTTGCGTCCTCTGTCATTCTTCTCGATTCTGCTTCTGTATCTCCCTCTTTGTCACTGACCGCGCTGTTCAGGTTTGTGTCTTATGAAGGCAATCCGTCTTTTCAGTGTGATTCGTTGTCTGGACATGGAGTTTTCTGTGTAAACCTTTGTCTCAAATGCCATTGTATAAGCAGTATCCAGTAATCTCATATTTCTGAATTAAGCTCAGCCACCCTCTGTGCATTTCAGGCTCATATTTATCTTCAGTCAATTTATGTCCTGATTTAACCTAGTTTTCTATTCCCCCGTTAGCTCTGCTGTTCTTCACAATTAGCGTCCAACGCTAACTGGCTCTTAGTTAGCAATTAGTGTCTTCTCCCACAATAAAACACACCAGTAATAACTGCTGGTCCCTTTCCTCTCTCCCATCTGAAAAATACATAAACACATCAAAGCAATTCAATTAGATGCCCACAAAACACAAAATAGAGATTATAATATTAGGCAAATGAGGATTCAATGAGAAACTGAGCTAAGATGAGTTAATTTGAAACAATCTGGCTTTGCATGAAGATCTGCCAGGAGAGGGCACAGACTGCAAATTGTGTCTTCCACTGCAATCAAGATGATCATGACTCTCTCATCTGGCTATCGCTTGCATGCGTCAGAAGATGTTTGCATAGAGCTGAGCATTTCTCGACTTTCTCCTGTAATGTAGCTGGATAGTTTTTTTAATCTGTTGAGTTCCGAGAACTATAACTATATAAAATAAATATAAATAATGAATAAAAATGTTAAAAGGCACCAAGATCTGGGCTTGGTACAGAATTGACATGAAAAAATGAAGTTATGGGCTACAATAGTGTTTAAAGGCTGGTTCAGCATGAGGAAAATGTCAGCATTCATAGCCTCGGGACAGAAAATACAAATCAAGGGCCACTGTCTTTTCATCTTCCAGAGCAAAACTCAAGCATTGAAGCAGTTGGCAGTTGCATAGCAATTAGAGCTGGATAAATCAATACCTCCCAGGATATGACACAGTGAAAAGACTTCTTTTCATACAAGGAATTATGTATAAAGGTTGGTAAAAAAAAAAAAAAATATTTATAAAGTGATGGCAATAGCAAAAGAGATGGGAGCTCTGCCTTCGTTATTGTGCTATACAGGCAGCCCAGAGCCAACAATCAGTGTCAGTGCAGCAGGCAGCAGCACTGAGCTGCTTATGTACCAAGCTGGAAAAGAGTCAAAGTGTTTATGTGTCATATACACAGTTAGGAAACGTGTTTCCCTGAACAATGAAATTCTTACTTTGCCGTCCACATGAATGCCACAAAATACAAGTGAAATATAAAGTAGATAAATAAGTAACACAAAATCTAAGGCACTTTAAGCAGCAAATGCAGCAATATAATAAAAATATATGAGAATATAACAGAGAATGTATGCTGCATGGGAGCAGCATGTGCAGCAGTCAACCGTCAATGTGCAAACTGAGAATGTAAACAGTACAACACGTATTTCCTGGTAATAAACTCCTCAGCTGTTTAGGAGTCTGATGGCAGAGGGAAAGAAAGAGTTTTTCAGTCTAGTGGTCCTGAGTCCTGGTGATCTTCTCCACAGTCTTTACCACTCTCTTCTTGACCAGCTGTGTGGTGTTAAGTGTCCAAGTGAGGTCCTCACTGATGTGGACGCCCAGGTATTTGAAGCTGCTCACCCCCCCGCAACCCAGTTTGGGACTGAGCGGTATAGAAGATGAATGAATGAATGAATTCAAAAACCTGACAATGTGCAGATATCAAAAAAACCAACTAAATATTGCCACTAAACATTCACATACATCACTGAAAACAATTTGGGTTGCTGGTCACAACATTTTCCATTAGTAGGTGTGTAAGTTCAGTAGACATTAGAAATCTGGACTGGTTTTATATCCCTCTTCCAACAGGACTATCTGAAAGTTTAGAACTAATTTCACAATATTTATCATCACCAAAAGCATGAATGAGTCACTTATTTTTCCCATGATGTCAAGTGATTCTGCAAAGTTTTACTGCAAGGCAACATACAGTAGAGGAGCATTATGGCAACCTGCTGCAAGTACGTGTTGCTTTGATGAAGGAAAACATATTTCCCTATCACAGTAGAATTTCACTATAACATTACAATTATAGCAGCTGTTGTCAGTTTATTAGGTATCAAATTTAAAATCACTGCAATATAATACAACAGTCCTGCAATGAATTCTATCCTATGGTAATAATATTCTTGTTGCATGATCATTTTGGAGGCGGCAGTCTGTGCTGTTGTTGAATTGTAATGCATTATACTGATAGGTGTTTCTGTTATTCTTTCCAATCTATTTATTTCAATGAGGCTAGGCTAAATAACAGAAGCACCCCTCTGTATAATCCAGTACCGTTCAACAGCAGCACAAACTACATCTTCAAAAATGATTGTACACTTTGTACAGTTGAATCCACTCCTCTCTAAAGCAGTTTCACCAAAAAATGTTCTGACATCCTATTGCTGCAGTGCAACTCTTTCATGTGTTTTATAGCTTAAACACCATTAAAACTAAACCCTTGTGTAGGCTGTGGCTAAACAGACAAAGGCTGTTGCAGGATAAATTGTGTTGCTGGTCTTGTGTTTAGGTCTTTTCATATGATTTGCTGACAATAGGAAAATAGATAAAATATGGAGGTCCTTATGTTTTTGGGTTGAGCACCGCCTGGACCAACTACAACAATAAAATACAGAGAAGAGGTTAATAAGGCCAATCAACACACTTTTACATTGATACTTAAAATTACATTTTGATGCTAAAACTGTAGAGATTGAATGGACATCCTTTATTTGCAGTGGAGTATTTAACATTCTTAGGTTGTGTCTTCTAGTCCAGTAAAGGATATGAAGGCTTGTTCAGTCTCTGGAAACAATTTTATACACAGATCAGGTCAGGTGCACTGCAAAGGTCTGACAGTAATGATCATCCTCTCAATATAGGCCACATTAGCATCACATTAACCTTTGGGAAATGTGTGTGTATGAGAGAGAGAGTGTCAGGGTTAGAGGAGAAAGGGGTCAAATTCTGTTTCTCTTTCTTCTGTCTTTTCTTCTTCCTCTTTGTAACTCCCTTGAAGTGGATGTCATGTACTACCCTGCTCTTCATCTTCCTCTCCCCCTTGCCTCCTTAATCTGTCTTCTAGTGTGTATCTGTCTTCTGGCACAAAGAACATCAAGGAAATTGATCTTCTTTTTTATGCACATGGAATCAAATTGATTTGTGTTAACCTGAAGAAGTTGGTCATAACAGGAATTAACATGAACTTACTTTGCAGCTTTTAGGTTTAGGCCTGTGACACCATGTGGAAAAAGAACAAAGTCATGGAGGGGAAAAATAAGGAGAAACTGCACCAAATGGGTGAAATCCTGGTCACTACAACAACAGACTCAAGGGCCTTTCCCAAAACTCTCTTCTTGTGCACTGATTTGCTAAGCAGAACAGCCAATCAAAGAGATCTCTCTCACTGATGTGGCTTTTCCGCTGACTCCTGCATGTTGAATCAGCAAAAAAGTCACCGACAGGGTCCAACTAGTACCAACAGCACGGACACATAGTGAAGACGAGGGCAACAGACGCTCACTGACGGCCCGACAGTGGCCAACAGCCAGCTGTCTGCTTGGTGTGTCATGGGTCTTAGGTGGATTATTTTACTTCTTATTAGCTACTGTATGGCTCACACACTCTACTGCATTGACTGGTTGTTGGTTATGTACATGTAACTTGACTCTTTGCTTGTAGTCTGTTTCCGTACAATATCTTATGTAATGTCACTGTAGTAATTCAAACACTGTGGGGTAATATTCAAGTACAGCAGATGCAGTCATTTCTTATTTTGTAAATTGTTGTGGGTTTTACTTTGGTTAATTTATGAGTATTTGAGACATGGCACTACTACATTTCCTTCAGTACTTTACATTGATTGTCTCTTTGCTCATGTGTTGTCCCTTGTGCATGAGGGATGGCAGAACTGATCAGTCTTTACTGTCAGTCATCTGCTGACCTCATTAAATTCAAAAGATGGATGACTAAACACAAATTGTGCTTAGTGCAATTAAAGTTAAACTTGTAAAACATACAGACAAGCTAACTTCAAATTGCAACTGCAGTAATTACAATTACAGGTAAATGTACAGTATGTGTGTTTATGGATGTGTGTGTACGTGTCAACCTTGTGTTTAAGCCCAGTGCTGAGGCACTAATGGAGGACAAGCCTGTTAGAACAACACGCCATGCTTTACCAGCAGTACACCAGGGACACACACACAGACACACAAAAATACTGTACACATATAACATTCCCTTAGATCTCAGCAGCAATGACTTCATGAGCTTCTTTACAAATAAAATCACAACTATTAGAGAAAAAATTGGTCGGACCACTCCCACAGCTCTCGCAGATGTGCCATCTACTACAATGGCTTTAGAAACATCTGTAAGACCTCATTTATACTTGGACTACTTCTCCCCTATAGATCTCT
The DNA here is from genome assembly GCF_001952655.1 of Monopterus albus. Classification (NCBI taxonomy): domain Eukaryota; kingdom Metazoa; phylum Chordata; class Actinopteri; order Synbranchiformes; family Synbranchidae; genus Monopterus; species Monopterus albus. The sequence goes on from NW_018128137.1 coordinate 322,694, forward strand.
CTGAGTTGACCTCAACAATTGCTTCATCTAAATCATCAACATGGCTCCTGGACCCCATCCCGACCAGGCTGCTCAAAGACGGCTTGCCCCTAATCAACACATCCATACTAGATCTGATTAACCTCTCTCTATTAACAGGTTATGTTCCACAGGCTTTTAAAGTTGCAGTAATTAAACCTCTACTCAAAAAGCCTACTCTTGACCCAGGTGTCCTAGCTAATTATAGACCAATATCCAATCTCCCATTTATTTCCAAAATCCTTCAAAAAGCTGTTGCAAAGCAGTTATGTGACCACTTGCACAAGAATGATTTGTTTGAGGATTTTCAGTCAGGATTTAGAGTCCATCATAGTACAGAAACCGCATTGGTGAAAGTCACCAATGATCTTCTCCTAGCCTCGGACAAAGGACTTGTCTCCATACTTGTCCTCTTAGATCTCAGTGCTGCTTTTGACACCATTGATCACAGCATCTTACTACAGAGACTTGAACATGTTATTGGGATTAAAGGAACTGCGCTAAGTTGGTTCAAATCTTATTTATCAGAAAGATTTCAAATTGTTCATGTTAATGACGAATGTTCCACACAAACTGAAGTTAGTCACGACGTTCCACAGGGCTCTGTGTTAGGTCCAATTCTCTTCACTTTATACATGCTCCCTTTAGGCAATATTATCAGGAAGCACAACATAAATTTCCATTGCTATGCAGATGATACTCAGTTATATTTATCTATGAAGCCAAATGAATCAGGTCAGCTGGTCAAACTTCAAGCATGTCTTAAAGACATAAAGGCCTGGATGACCTGCAACTTCTTACTTCTAAACTCTGACAAAACTGAAGTTATTGTGCTTGGGCCTGAAAACCTTAGAAATCTGCTGTCTAATCATATAGTTACTTTAGATGACATAGCTCTTGCCTCCAGTACTACTGTGAGGAACCTTGGAGTCATCTTTGATCAGAATATGTCCTTTAAATCACACATAAACCAAGTCTCTAGATCTGCCTTCTTTCACCTGCGCAATATTGCAAAAATCAGGAGCATCCTGTCTCAAAGTGATGCTGAAAAACTGGTCCATGCATTTGTTACTTCCAGGCTGGACTACTGTAACTCTTTACTATCAGGATGTCCCAATAATTCCCTAAAAAGCCTCCAGTTAATCCAAAATGCTGCAGCCAGAGTACTGACAGGAACTAGCAAGAGAGATCATATCTCTCCCATATTAGCTTCTCTCCACTGGCTCCCTGTAAAATTCAGAATAGAATTTAAAATCCTTCTCCTAACATACAAAGCCCTTAATGACAAGGCTCCATCGTATCTTAAAGACCTCGTAGAGCCTTATCATCCTAACAGAGCACTTCGCTCTCAGAGTGCAGGTTTACTTGTGGTTCCTAGAGTCCACAGAAGCAGAATGGGAGGCAGAGCCTTTAGCTATCAAGCTCCTCTCCTATGGAACCAACTCCCAGTCTCAGTTCGGGAGGCGGACACCCTCTCTACCTTTAAGATTAGACTTAAGACGTTCCTTTTTGATAAAGCTTATAGTTAGGGCTGGATCAGGTGACCCTGAGCCCTCCCTTAGTTATGCTGCTATAGGCCTAGGCTGCTGGGGGCCCCATGATGCTCTGAGTTTCTTTCCCCTCCCCTCCTACTCTAAATGCACCAAAATACAGAACACAAATAATAGATGAACACTCAGGAAAACAACAAGGATCAGGTTCCATAATAGGCAACTCGCAAACATACAAACACTAAGCACACCCTCATACACGTCCCACTAGAGCACACCACCATGGCAACAGCCTGCAAACAGCTAATCTATTCAGTGATGCAGCAGTCGTCTCAGCATGAGCAGAGCCTCCAATTATACCTTCATTTGTTTGTCAGTTGTTTTGAAGTCGACATAAAAACCAGCAGAACGGCAGCTCTGCATTTTACAGTTTAGAACCTCAACACCACTTCTCAGACATCACACAACATGATTTTATTCTTTGGAACAGAATGCTTCAGGCTACAGAATAGTATTAAGTCTCAAATGCTGTACCAGGAATGCTAAAAGCACCCTTACACTGTGCAATAATAGTGATCTTGCAGGTTTACTGCATGCGTGCCACACCTGCACACTTGGTCGCAATCAGTGTCAGACTGTACAACATCAGACTGTGTAACAAATGCCTGGTGAATTATAGCACAGTGCAGAAAACAGACCAAAATATGCAAGCAGAGAGACATCAGCTGCAGCAAAGTGAACACCAAGCTTTGGTCATAATGCTGGCACTATTTTTATTTTTAAAACTTAATTAAAAATGGTGCGGACAGTGTGAGTGTTTTCCATCATCTCTTGTGATATTTCACTTAGTTGTATTTTTTTAGATATGGGTTCTAAATGTGAGAGCTGTGTTTTGAGAACTATTGATCACCAAAGGACCTTGCCCTCAGTGAATGAATGGAGAGCAGTGCTTGGTGTAGACGTGATTATGTATTGTGGTCTTGGGTGGAGGCTTGGGAGACCTGCACCGCTCTGGGGCACTGTTGGACCCCCCGCATGATGGCAGACAGAGGGCAGAGGATGATGGAGAGAACGAGATGGAGGGTTGGTTATGAAAGCAGAAGAAGAACAGTGTCTTTCTTGGGTGATTTAAATATGACTGGAAGAGGAAGGGGCATGAGCTTCGGACATGGTCCTGCTCCTGAACTACAGATTTAGAATGTACATTTTATAGGAAACTTTAAAAAGGTCGGCCAGGCCTCCTTTTCTTTTTTGGTAACATGAAATTCATAACATTTAAACAACTTTTCTCTGCCTGCTTTAGCTTGTGGGCTACTAGTGGTCTGGACTGCTTGTATCATGTGTTTGAAGGACCAACCCTAATGTCCTTTGAACAAATGTCTGAGTGAATTAACATTCCTAAAAAAGACTTTTTTTGATACTTGCAAATTAGAAATTATATACAGAGGGGCACCAAATTACTTGACATCTGCAGCTATCACACAGAAAAACATATATACATTTGCAAAGGTAATACCTCCGTCACTTCCCTCTATGATATTCCTAGAGAATATTCAACACTGGGCAGCTGAGGAAGATTTGGGAAACAGAACTCAACAGTCAAAAAACAACAAGTGTGGGAAGCTGCCTGGATGAATTCACTTTCCATAAGTATTTGTAACAGAACTAAGGCTCTGCAGCTTCAGTTAGTCAGTGCAGTAAATACAGGGCAGATGCTAGAGATACATGTCAAATAGAGGTGGGTAGCCTCACACATTGCCTATGGTCCTGTCATAAAATCAAAACATTTTGGTATGAGATGTCATGTGAGTTTAGCATGATTTGGGGTCTCACTATCGAATTAAGTTCAAGTTCAAAGTTCACAGTGTTTATTTATCATATGCCCAGTTAGGAAACGTGTTTCCCTGTACAATGAAATTCTTACTGTGCCGTCCACATGAATGCCACAAAACACAGCTAACTTTGCTGCTTGCTATTAGAGATGCAGTTCTTATACAGATTAAATATAAAACTAAATGTGTCAACTATTGTTTTTCTGTGCAAGGAAATGTATCCTACTAAATTAGATAATAGAAAAGGAACTACCTGGAAGATAACTACCTGGCACAGGATTGTAACTACAGTATGTTCCTGGACAATCTTACACACCTGATACACTCAGACAATTTCCCTTATCTTCACATATCTTCATGAAGATACGGGAGCCCTTTCTATCCTACCCTGGGACCTGTCCTTACCTCAGTTATGGTCAGAGGACTGCCATAACCCAGACTGCTCATGCAGGGGCCCGGGGATCCCCCGACATTGACTTAAGTTTTATACTTTTGAACTCTCGAGAGAGCTGTTTTGGTCATGATTGTTATGTTTGATTGTATACCGCTGTGTTAAGAATTCTAAAGATAAAGTTGATGAATAACTTTTCTCAGTTCAGTACACTGTGATGTGGAGACAACCATGTGATTAGTGGCTATTAGCTTCCCTCTTTCTTGACTCTCTTTCTTTTTTTGCCCCATATAATTTGTGTGTATTGGAAGAGTAACAAGCACTTTAGGAGAAGCTAATTGGGATCTTATAGTCAGTGAACAGCAAATAATAAACTAAGCAGCCTCAGCTGGCATCCAAAACAACTTTTTTAATGCAGGAATTTAGTAATTAACACAACCATGCAATAGTATGGATAGTAAAAATTGTGTTGTTAATTCGGTAAAGGTGCCTTTGCATTGCAGTGTTGGGTGATTGGATTGTTAATGTGAGTTTACATCAAGCCTGTGTTTTCCTTCTGTTGTACATACTCTAGTTTGACTGTAACAGCTATTTTAAAAAGGAACCCGAAATGTGACTACATACTATTTTGATACAACCATAACTGGGTAGACATATGGCACTAGTTTTGACCTCATGGTTGCAAATCCCTCAGATGTAGGAAACTAGATGTCGAAAGGGAGCAGAGACAGAACAAAAGGTGAGAAGGACAGAGGGTGTGAAAAAGGACGGAGGGTTTCAGAGACTCAGCGGTGTGTTAACGGGAGCTGGGCAAATTGGACTGAATTTTCTGCCTGGGCGATTTCAATACACAAACGCTTGCGTACATAACCATGCTTAATAAGTGCTGGGCTAATACATCGTATAATCTCCTAAATTAATATGTTAGGCACAATTGCCTGGTAATTAATTCTTGTCACAGCATATCCAAATGAGAAGATTTATTTGCATGTGTCAGTCATAAAACCGTAGAACCTGAGGCAGATTATTGCCCACTGTGATATGGTAATGTGTGATGGTATATGTCTGGTATGTTTAAACATCTATTACCAGGGCCTTAAAAGAGCAAGTGACAACGGCCAGTCATCAAACGAAGGTCATTGTGATGACGGGATGAAGGGAAAGGCAGCAACCTTTTGTTTTATGGTTTCATAAAGAACATAATGTCTCCATGGGCTCTTCATTCCACCAACATCCACTCACTATTCAGTTTCATGGCTTTTCCTTTCCTGCACTTGCCTTTGTCCCTTATTGTTTCTCAGGATTCCCTTCAGGTGAAACTGCAGCTACAATCCTCACAAAAACTGGCATGAAGAGCCACAAATGTTTATCGCAAGTGTTGAGGTCTTACATGGAGAATGTCCTCCTGTAAAAAAAAAATCACGATTTAATAGGTCGTTTGTGGAAGCAGATTATTACGACCAACGGTTACAGATTATGGTTTGGTGACCTCTAGTGACCCCAGTAATTATGGTATGAGCAAAGGAGTACGTTAGGAGATGGAGTAGGCTCAGAAAGTCAACGTTAGCAGGAGGCTAGGGTGGACGGGTAGGTACACAAATCACAGGATTTTCTTCTCTGCTGAGAGGGGTTTCAGTCCAGTGTGTTTTTCAAGAGGTTTTTTGTTTCTAAACCTATACACAAGGTGGAAAAATGACCATGAGCGTTTATGGCAGGTTCCACGATGGCGGAGCTGTGCTGTGCTTGCTTTCATGTTTGAGACTGTTGCCATAAGGAAAGTCCATTAATAAGATCGTTGTTGGAACACATGTTGCTCTTTATATTAGTGTAGTTCTTGAATAGACATTGCAGTGGCTTGAACTTAAGCTTGATCCACCGCAATTTATTCGAATCCACAGCCCAAGAGTTAAAACAGTTAAAACAGTCTCTCTCTGTTTTAACAATTTGCTTTTTTAAGTGAAACAGAATGGGTTTGTTAGTTGAGCCAAAATAAAGTGGGTTCCTATTTAATAGTAACAATTAACAGACAACTGTCCCCCAGTGGCTGGAAACGGATCACGAATGTTCAAACACACACAGAACAAGATGCAAGTTTCTGGACACACAGAGCCAAAAGGTATTTCTTTTTTCAGCTATTTGCTCACACCTTTTTCTGGTTTGGAAACACATACGCACACACAAGCCCGAAGGCACGTGCTTTTTCTTTATTAAAAACTAGAAAGTGCAATTAGCTGCAGAATATGCTTAACCCTGTATCGCTCCCTCAGCTCGAGGATATATTGCTTCTTCCTCTTCATTATTAAAAATATCACAGGCATGAGAGGAGGAGGGGAGCAGCCAGGAAATATCACAGATATGCATTTAGCAAGTGGAGGTTGGGAAGTGTTTTCTATTTAGTGGTAGGAAGGCAAGCATTACTGCGTGTTAGTAACACTAATGAGAGTTATTGCTGGACTGTAGAGGTGGCGACAACTATGACAGTGTCTGTCCCTGACTGACTACTGGCACACATTATTGAAATGTGTATGAGTGACTGTTATGTGACAGGTTTTCAGCCTAATGGGGCATCAATCAAACTGCTACCATTAGCATATAGCGATGTCTATCTTGACGGATAGTGCATTTCCATCTTCCTGATTTTATACATATTTTCAAATTATGCAAAAAAAAAAACCATTGAGTGGAAATGGCATCAGTTTGAAAAAAGGAAGAAAGTCAAAATATTGTGTTATTCAGTTTTTTATCACTGACACACATACGACGGACATGGCGCCACCACTTTCTCTGCTATGCCATCTTGGCTGCCATCTTGCTTTTTTGCAACCATATTCTGTGCAGTAGTGACCAGAAGTGGGGTTACAGTATCCCACTGCCAGTCAAAGTTGCCAAATCAATTGAAATACATGTCTTTTTATATTATCAAATAACTTATTAAAAACAAACTTACCAGAAAAATGACCACTTGTACACACAGTGTGATAATATATAGCAAAAACCACTGAAGTGGGCTGTGGGAAAATTATTATTTTGATTTATACTTTGAGTTTTTATTGTGGCTCATGTCCCATCCAAACACAGAGGAGGCAGGATTTATGCACTGCAACCAGCCACCAGGGGGCGATAGTGTCACCGTGATGTCACTTTGGTCCGCTCTTAGCCTGTCCATCGTGTTTTTTTTCTTGGCAACAAAGTTCAATGGAAACGTTTGGGGACCATAATTTTGAATTTTTAATTTTACTGATTTTCTAGAAATTTGGATAAAATTTGCGTAGTAGCAGTCACTTTCAGCTTTTCATGTTTAGGGGTCACCACAGCGAATTGTCACACTGACGAGTCGCATGTTGACATTTGGCACGTGGTTTACGCCGGATGCCCTTCCTGACGCAACCCTGACTCGAACCGGGGGCACCGCGGCGAGAGCGCTGCGCCTTAACCACTAGCCTACCAGGGACGGCCCTGGATAAAATTTGCGTAAAGTGTTTTAAAACATTTATTCACTTTGGCTTTTTCTACATAGTGTTTGATGCTTCCTTCTTTTAGCTGTTGATTGTGTGTAGTTTGTGTCTTTATGTTCCTATGTTGTTTTATTTCTCTACTGGTATTTATTCTGGTTTGTACATTGCCCTTGTAAAGTACTTTGGTCGACTACATGTTGCCTTTAAAGTGCCTTATACATTTTGATTGATAGATTGAATGATTGAAACTAGAAGTTTAAAAGCAAACCCTTCAACTGTACGTGTGGGCTAGATGAATGGCTGAGAGCCATTAGAAGCTTTAATCATGTTAAATTTATGATGTATAAAATGTGATAATATACACTCACATTCACTTAAAGCAATGAGAAATGTGTAAAACTGAATGTGGTGGTTTCAGTGACACAGTGAGGGCTGGCCACAACTGAACCAATACTTAACCAAAACAAACTTTTACACATTGTCAGAATGCACTATGAAAGCAGAGGACTGTACTATCATACACTACGCTATATCGCTGCTGTTACTGCTCTGTATGAAGAGTAGTTCCAGTGTTATCTCGAGGCCTTTGGTTCGTTGTGTTGCTCATGGTTCACAGCTTGTAGTTTCACCTCTGACTCTCCAGCAGACGGAAATGTTCTGCTGCATCCTGACGTCCAGTTCAGTGACCCAGCTGTGACTCTCAGAGCAGAACATAACGTGTCTTCTCCCTGTAAGTCAGAGGCTGAGTTTGTGTGTTGTCAACACGCACACCGCTCTGCAGAGAAAGACTTTGTGTCTGCAGTGTTCTCAGGCCTGTCTCAATGCCCCACTCAGCTTTTGTATCTTGAAAAATTGAACTTCTTTTGCCTTTCTGTGTCTTAGACTATGATCAGCATTTTCTTGTTATTGAGCACATTTATATTCACACAATAGCACAGGCCTTCAGCTGCAATATTGGCTTGTTCAGAGACTTTGCAAAAGTTGGCACAGTCTGAGATATTGTGTTGCATAAATCAGTGACAGGGAAGTCAAAAAATGGACTAATTTATTTGTCTGAAGATTATTATAGTCACTTTTTTAATTGGAATTTGAACCAGGGGCACACATTGTGACTGCTCAGGCCATTTATTAAGAGGACTGGATCCTGACAACTGACCTGACTAAAGGTCTTTTTCCACTGGAAGTGATTGTTTTTGTGCTTCTTTTTTTTTTTTGCATGACAAAAATATCTTTTGAACCAACAATCTATCAGTAGACCCGTCAACATAAACAATGGATTTTGCTGTGCAGCGGAGTGATATTAATATTTTTCATACTAAGGTCAATTTTTCCAAATTTTTGTAGGTGACAGAAATGTGTTCAGTCAACATGTGCCACCCAAGGTGACAAGGCTTTTCAGTAACGATGTATCAATTAAAGTAGGTTATGTGATGTAGTGGCTAGAAACATACTGTTTTTTATTAAATCAACATAAGCTGTGCCCCTAGTGCATTTGTTACCAAATGGTCACCGTGCTTCAGTACTGTAGATAGAATAATTAATGTGTTTTAATGCATGGGGAAATTCATTATTTATCATCCATAAATTACCTCAGACACACAGTTAGCTGTTGTTCAGTCAGCTCCCTGAAATTGCTCCTCTGCCTTTTCAAGCTTGGGGTTACCTGAGCCAACAACAACTCCACATCTTAAAGACAACCATGGAAGAGCTTTACTTCATGAATCGAGCAGTGAAACTCTTTGTGTTCTCGTTTTTTTTTTTTTTTGCCAAAATAGGATGCACTTAAAAGTTCAGTTTTATTCATTTTAAATTCACCACTAGTTCATATTCATTGGAAACTGACTCAATTCTTTTTTCATTCAGCTGCATTTGTAGGTTCTGTAATGCATATTCGCATCACGTTTGATGTGAATTTATGAAAAATGTGCTATTCTGTATCATTTATTCATGTCAGTCTTAGTGTGAAAAGACCTTCAGGCTGTTGTTAGATGGCAGATAAAATGACAATGTGTGGTTTTGAAATATTGTAATCATTAATCAATCATCTAGTGTAGTCACTGCCAGTGTGTCTCATTAAGATTCATTTATAACAACTAAAAACAAATAATCAAATACTCATGGTACTAGTTCAATGACTTATAATCTGATACTTTTAACTTACTATTGTTGATTTGTTGGTGGGTATCTAAAGGTTTGACCAACTATTTTCATCATGCAGAATTTTTTACGTTTTCCTGGTTGTAGACGGCTTCCATAGATTTGATGCCGAACTCATCTGAAGTTCACCTTTCCTTCACCATCTCTTTGTAAAGTGCAAGGTTCTTATGCGCACACACCTCTAGATCAACTTTTACTATGGCTGGTTTTAGTGTGTTTGCCATTTTGTAGTGATGTCCAAATACTGAATCCAAGATATAGTGGCTCAAAAACTCCACAATGTATAAAATATATGTCATGTACGCTACTTTTTACAAGCAATCCCACAACGCAAGGCTCTGTGTGTTTTTTGGAAGGAGAATTGCTGCTGAGCAGCTCTACTCCTGTTGGTGATGAGGCAAAAACGATGATGATTAGTAAGTGTCCACAATCTCAGTTCACTCCTGAGTGAACTACTGGTGTCCATTATACAGGGAGTGGTGAAGGAGTGAATAGGTTTCAGATGCAACCTTTGTCTTTTCTACATAACTTGCTTCATAGATTAGTGAGACAAACACTTTTTGATGGTGGTCTCTCTGTTTTGGTACAAATGCATATTCTCATGGTGTTTCAGGGGTTGCCTAGCAACTTAACACTCTTGTCCACTGTTTTTTTAATATATGCTCCTTCCTGACTGAGTAGAAAATCAGTGAATATTGATGGAAATAGTCTTTGATATGTACATTTTATTAATCTGAAGCATGTTCCTTTCAGCTCATAGATACTAAATTAGGGTATAACTGCTTTACATTATTATCTCAGCCTGCCACTTGATTGATTCATTAACCAAGCGCACAGAATGTCGCAGATCTCTTCACTCAGCTCCTCACATATTGTATCTAAAAGACTCCTTCATACAACTCTTGGTCTTCTCAAGATAGAAATAAATTGAAATAGAGTGTGAGATTTGTAAATGAAACATTCATAAAGTGTGTAGCTCTGCATCAGCCAGCACAGCTGAGGAAGATAAAATAAAACTGATACTGTAGCAGTTGCATTCGCACAGATACTGCAGCAGACACTGATCAGAAACCTGGATAAGATGATTCCACGCCACAGCGTCCCTACTTCAGAGTAACTGAGCCCACACATTTGTCAAAACCAGGATACAGTAAGGGCTTTTCTAAGATTACAGGTGCAAACAGAAATGGTATACTTTAAAAACCATGAAAATTTTAAGAAGTTACTATACAGGAGTGGTAGCAGCCCAGCCAATCAACCTACCTGTTATTGTTATGCATGTGTGTGGTCTTATCTTTCTGTGTGCGGCTCATTTTCTGGAGCTAAAGAGTGAAACTGCATGTTCATATTTACTGTACTAAGAAGTCGCAATGGAGTTTGCGGTGGAGAAACAGAAGAAATATTTCACCACAGGAATTTGTGCATTTGGTCTCATGTACCTCTAGTATTTTAAGGCATTCCCGTGCAGGCACGCAAAAATCAGGGAGGAGAGACTGGAAATGTGTGTTGGTACATATGCCACTAAATAGAAAAATATCAGTACTGCAATATTTTACACATCTGATGGTAATTTGCATCAGGTTTAGAAAATATCCCCCAATGTATGAACAGTTTCACCCCACTGCAGCCAAGGTTTTAATACTTTTTCCAGCTGCTCATATTTAAATTGACTCACTTCAGTCTAGTACAGTAATAACTAGACATTTCTGTTTTAGCATCCTGAAGTTCAAGCTGTGATTAAATTATGGAAACACAGTGATAAAATCCTTTTTCCTTTTCCTCCTCCCTCCAATTCGTCTCTGAGCCAAAACAACACAACACCATAATAAGATTACAACAAGTGTGTGGAGCTGGGCAGCAATGCCCAGATTTTCAAAGGTTGGTAGAGAGAAATGCAGCCCACACACACACACACACACACACACACACACAGAGCTTTTGAATTTTCTCCTCTTATGGTGTTTGGTGGTTTGAGCCAGAAACTGAAGACATGGATTTACACTGGCAATCCATTTTACCATGAAAGTCTTTCTTTGTTTCTCCCTTGTCTCCGTTTTCTCTTAATCTCCTTTATGTCTTTTTAATAATTTCTCTAATTTTTTCTTCCTCTTTATTTCATTTGTAACAATAGAGGAGGCAAAGGAAGAAAAAGTTTGAGGGTACAAAAAAAAAGAGTCTGTGTACAAGTGGCAGTGGTGGTGGTCATAGTCGAGGCAGCAGTCAGTAGTATACTTGTCTTAGTATTCATAATTGTACTAGTAGTAAGGACAGAAAAGTAAAGTCATTTGTAGCAGTGGTGAAAGTAGCAGTAGGTGGAGTAGTAGTTATAGTAGTCATTATAATAGAAGTATCATAGTAGTGGTAGTACTGGTGTGACTATTATTAGTAATAGTGGTAATTATAGTATTAGTAAGAGGAGGGTGAGTAACAGGATTTCTAATAGTGGTAGTAGTGGTAGACGTAGGACTAGTAAGAGCAGTAGTAGGAGAAGAGGAGGACTATTAGGAGGAGGGGTACTGGGATTACTACTATTAGAGGTAGGATTACTATCGGTGGTGGTGGTAGTGTTAGTAGTAGTAGTAGAGAAATGAACAAGAGTGGGAGTAGTTGGTAGAGGGGCAGAGATAATTCTAATTATGGTATTTAGCAGCAGTAGTAGAATAATAATCGGGGGGTGAAGGTGTTATAGTTTAGTCCCCCTCACCAGGAGGCTGAGGGAGAACTGAGGCAGGACTCACGATTGCTGACCCAGGTTTTAGTAAAACAGGTGGTTTTAATGATGGGAAACATGAAAAAAAGGAACAGAGTCGAGGAACACATACAACCGGGGCTGAGCAAATACGGCTAGGGAGAACAGGATGACCAGGGGAGTAAACAGGCTAACGGAAAAAACAGGAGAGTGAGGATGAGGAAATATGTTTAGGGAGAACAGGACGACCAGGGGAGTAAACAGGCTAACGGCAAAAAACAGGAGAGTGAGGATGAGGACAGACAGGTGAAAAAACAAACTACCCAGGAGGATTAGCTAACGAAAAAGGAAATCTACAGCACAGGGACTGTCAGCGTCGATGTCTTAAGACGTATAACACAAAATATATAACCAGCGTACAAAATGTGATCCACAGCACAGGAACTGTCAGCATGGAAAACAAAATGACGTACAATACATACCACGACTACAGGGCTGTTACGGGGTAAGGTAAGGTAAGGTAAGGTAAGGTAAGGTAAGGTAAATTTGGTACTGTTAGTTAATGCTCCAGTGATGGCGGAGCGTCCTCCAGAGGTATGAATAAGGTAGGAGGGTGATTACAGTGATGCGCCCCAGCTGTGTGCGACAACCCACAAGTCACTAATTACAAAATGCGACACAGCTGAGGCGCTGATCCTTCAAAAAGAGCAAGCAGGAGAGAGAAAGGCAGAAGAGAGGCCTTCTACTAATAACACTAGTTGGCAGTTGTGGTATTAGTAAATATTGCTAAAAGCACTGTAGTGGTGGTAGAGCAGGCATAATGGTGGCAGTAGTACAACAGATAAAAGAAGTGCTAGTAATAGAGGGATGGTGCTTGCATGTGAATCTGTTAAGGGCCTTATACATAAGCAGTAGTAGTAGTATTGATCCTCCACCCCTTCACACACAGCATCTCCTCCCTCACTTCAGCCCCCTCCTCTTCCTTCCTCCTCCGGTGGTAGACTGAGCTGTAAAAATCAATGGGGAAAATGTCCTGAAACAGCCGATCTAGAAGCCATCTGGCCCTTGTAGTCCTCAGAGACTGGCAGTATGTCCCCGAGGGACGAGACACACGGAGAAGCTGACAGTGACAAGAAGCACAAGCACACAACAACACAAAGAAAGTGTTAACTCAGTAACATGTAAATCCTCAGTATGGGCTACACATCATGTGTATCTCAGCCAAAATTAAGAAAACAATAACTAGTTTATAAGCTAATTTCAAGAACATGTGACCTGGTCCTTTAATGATCTTTGTGATGTGTATCCACTTAATTTACCACATAGCAAACTGTTGTGTTGTGACTTATCTTTTACATGTAGTCGTTTTCATATGAGTCTACACAATGTGCATTATCACTTAGTGCCAGTGCAGAAACCTCAGAGCGCAAAATAAAACTTTTAAAGGCAGTATGGAAAAGAATAAAAACCTATCAAACAAATAAAAATTTCTCCCAAAACAAGTCAACATGTCCCTCCCCATAAATGTGGCGTGGGCCAGTTTCACTGTCTCCTGACCTTTAATAGCACCACCTTCATCAGCAGTCCAACTTTGTTTAATGCTAAAACGAAGTGCCAGAATGCATTACCCTCCAGATTTTGTCAAAACCAGACCAGTGTTGTCTGGGACATCACATTTGAGATTCAAATTCTGACCTTTAAATACAACACCCTCCTTAAACTAATTAACGTAATTTGTAAAAGTAGCCGGACGTGTGTTGCAGTGTGGGTCAGTCACACTAATGGTGTCAGAGGAAAAGACCTGGGTGTCAGAGGTGGACATATGTTTCTGAAAATCAGATGTGAGTGTTCAGTGTAGGAAGTTAGTGATGAGTGAACAACACTGCAGAAAACAGTGTATTCTGAAAAGAAAGGACGGCAAGCTAAGAAAGCCTGAAAATGAAAAGAAAGATGAAAATATGATCAATGATGAAGAAGAAGAAGGAAAGAAAGGAAGGAGCAGAACAGAAGGAGTGAAGATGGACTATATAAAGAGAAAGGGAAGGAGGTGTGTGTGCAGCAGAGCAGCTACAGACCCACTCATCTTGTAAGAATCTAGCAGTAGTACAACTGAGCAGGCCATCAAATGTTTAGAGAGCCAGTTGGAAATGATTTCTGCCATCTGATCCTTTAAAAGGCTTTATGATTCCCTTTCCCTTTACAGCCAATAATTCACCATTCAGTATTAACGTTTTTCACAATCATTGACTAAAATATCTATTTCTTTAAGTCTCTTTGCTGTGACAGAAATGCCTTATACAGATTATTGCATGCCAGTTTATAATGTCTTAGTGAAACTGAAGTACTAAATCCTTTAAGAAACACGTTTGCTACTTGTAAAATTCAACCTTGTTACTGGCTGTAGAGTAAACAAGTCTAAAGTCATTTAGTGGTAAAATCCATGACATTTTCACTAACTGATTCAATCATTCAGTGTCATCACTAATGCTAACTAAGTTGTGTTTTTACAGTGTGGTAAATGACTTTTACTAAAGAGGACTGGAACTAATCTTCAGCTGCTGCTCATGTGGGACATGGTGAGTTCATCAGCAGGATATATGCTCTTGTTTATTTGCACTGCAGAAATGAAAAGAGGGGTAAACGGCTGTAAACTGAACAGGTGGGTGGATCCGGCTGAACTCTTCTCTCCACTGTATCCCTGCTCTCCATGCAGACACCACATGAAACCACATGGAGGAGTCTGTGGTGAAGCTGTCACACCTCAGAGAAACAACGCATTTGGTCTCTGACATAACTGCTGCTTCATGTGCTTCTGCAGATTCCTACAAATGTTTACATCAGTTTTGTTTCTGTTTCCTCTCAGCAGCCGCACTCCTGGCTTCTCTTCTCTCTGCCTGTGTAGCCTGTAATGACTGAGACAGGAATGTTGCTCGTTTTATATAGGCCTCTAAAAATAACTCACCTCTCACTGCCATCTACGGCCTGACTGACAGTATCCCTCGGCCAATAGCGTCAGTGCATCCCATAAAGCCCCACCCACTCCCTCTGTCTCAGCGCCTCCTTAATTGGACGCAAGTGACATCATCAACCCTATTTACCTTATTAGGTCACGCATGAAATTGATTGACAGGTGGCTCCTCCTCCGCTCCCCTCCTCTCCTCTCTCCTCCTCTCTCGCACCGGTCGCCTGGATTGCAGCGGGGTCCAGTCTGCTGCTGGAGGAGCAAACCTGGCAACCTGGCAGGTCGTAGGGAGACGTATTGTCAATTTGGCAATGCGGAAATAGATCTGGCATCCCCGAGCCCGGACTGAGGAGAGAGGCGTGACAGAGCGAGTAGAGAGGAGTCGGGATTGCTTTGACTCAGATAAAATAACCAACTCTTTCTTCCTTCTAAGCCTTTTTCTTTTTTAGTTAAAGTGCGCTCGTCTGCACCAGCTGGGGGCTTTCCAGCATTTGTTTTTTGAATTTGGCAAGTCTGAGAAGACGAAAGAAGTGCGTTTTTATCGTTTGAATTCCGGACTTTACCGACTTTTCCTTTCTACATTAAGCATGGATGTGTTGGCGAATTACAGTATTTTCCAGGAGCTCCAACTCGTTCATGACACTGGTTATTTCTCCGCGATGCCTTCCCTGGAGGAGAACTGGCAGCAGGTAAAAACTGATGCGTTCTCACATGTTTTCCGGGAAAAGGACGGGGTTAGAAACCGGGGTGAGATGTTGTGTGTGCGCTGGCTGCTGTTGTCTGTTGTTTCGCGTTGTGCCGCGTTGTGCATAACCAGTGCGCACTGTGCAGCCCGTGTAGTTGCGTCTTTTTTTTTTCGCTCACATGGAGCATGGCGAGGTCCGCTGACAAGGGAAAACACATACACGTACACACGCACACGGGGTGGGATGAGGAGGGAGTGAAGGAAACAGTCTGAAAGCTTTACGCATTAATGGGACTCATGGACAAAAAGCAATGCGTAAAAGCTTCCACTCGCACGCCCCGTACTATACACGAATTGGATGTGCCTTAAACATATTTAAGGCTTAATTAAACCCCTCATCGTTAATGTAAAAGCAGGAGCATGACGTTGTCTCGTGAAATCACCCATGGCGATGTTCAGATTTGAAAGGAAATCTTAAAAAAGAACGACGTGAGAAAACCCTTTAACTACTAAAGGCGTTAAAGGCTGTTGGAAAACTCTAAAAGAGAAAGTGCCAAGCTGAAATGCTGCTTTGGAGATAGCTTCTCCTTAAAGGTTAACGTTTTGGAGATAAGAGGATTTGCTCTTCACTGACGAGGCAGCATTTGGGACTGCACTTTGGGTTATTAAGGATAAAAATCTTTTTTTGTGTGGCTATTTAGTGAGTTTACTGGTGAATAAAACTTAAACACAGGTGGTCAGTGTGAAAATGCCGTTTTACTTTCAGTTTTCCTTTAACATTTAGGGCCATTCAGCTGCTTTACCTCTTTTCAGTAACTTTTTTATGCACAGTTTACATTAATGTTTAAGTGAAACAGTTAAGTTTGATTGCAGGATTTAAACAATGAGATTCCTGTAGCTTTCCATCAAGCTTTGAATGGCTTTTGGCCTGTTACAGGGCATTAAGTAGGCTTTATTCTCTCATTCCATTTAATTGGCAGTTCAGACTCAGTGTGAGAGGTAGTTGAAGGTGATGGTGGACTGATTTTTGTTTTTCAGTCTGAGCTGATGATGCAGAATTAGAGTTTTTGAATCCTGGAGCGTGATGCTGTTTTTAGTGACTGATGTGATCGATAGACCAGCCTGATGTGTTTGGATAATCTCTCTCTCTCTCTCTTTCTCACTCACTCACTCACTCACACACTCACACACACACACACACACACACACACACACACACACACACACACACACAGAGTAAGACAGCCAACAGAAGATGGACACATGTCTAATAGCTAGTGACTAACATATCCTCATCTGCCACTGTTTGTTTGCAGGTAATCCTGTTGAATTGTGCATCATCATCCACTATAGAACATGCAGTACAGTCTCCATGAGAGCCCACAGACTGACATGTAAACCCTTAATTTTTATTGGTATAAAAGTAGATAATGGGGCTTTTATTGTGGTCTCCTGTGTACACATGACATGCAGTGCAGCCGCATTAGAAGCGGTTTGTGAAACCACTAGAATTGTCCTTTTTCAGTTTTGACAAATTGAGTACAGGTTTCAAAATCGGAATGAGGATTTAAAATGACACCAAAACCAGAATTTGTTTGACTTAAGAGGCGAATAATTGATAATGTGCTGATTCAGATATTTTCCCATCCATTTGTCCCCCTGGACGACGTCTTCAGCCTGGTGTGTGACCACCTTTACAGTCTGTTAAGTCTCACAACGAGCCACACATGGCACCAAATTTAGTACGTTCATTATGTATAGGGTTGGACCTGTGTGTATCGTATAGTCCTGGACAAAGCCCAGCACTTTTCATCTCTGTCTTGCTGCCATAAATCCACACCACCTCATCCTATTTTTAGTCCATACAGCACATAGGTTCATCCCTTTGTCTGTAATGATATTGTTAATTGATTGAGAAGAATCAGGGAGTTTCAGGTTTTGCTGTTGTCTCATTTTGCCCAGAATGGCTGGAAAAGCAGTTTAATTTGGTGGCTGCTAACAGGAATGTAGAGCTCAGGAGAAAGTAATTCCACGCTTTTATTCAGTTTGACATATTTCAGTCTAATGCAAACAGGGCTGCTGTCGAACTAAAACGCCAACGTGACACCAGCTTTTTGTGTGAGTGGTTATAATGACATATGGAGAGTTGTTGTTTACTTTGTTCTTTGTCGGTTTTTAATTCAGCGGCTGTTGCAGTGAAATGTAATTTGAGACAGTTGAAAGCTTCTCGAATGGGCAGTCGGATGTTTTTTCTAACATGGTTTGTGTCTTTACCAGGAATTAGATAAAAAAATGGATATCGGCTCCATCTCTGTCCAGTACACAAAATGGACTAAGACGTGTTTAGCATAGCTCACCACAAACATTTAAAGCAGGGCTACCTGCCATACAAGCTACAGCACCGACTTTGAAGCTGTTATCATTTTGTCTTGTGTATTTAAAACTTTAATTTTTTCTAATGAATGAATCAGTTGTCATGCTGAAAAACTCTCAAGCCTGGCTGAGTTTTTAGCTTCTTTTAGCTTGTAGTTTTGGTTTTATGGGGCGTGCACTGTATGGCTCAGTGTTTCCAGCAGTGTTTTCAACAAATAAGCTGTGATAACCCCGGCGTCCACCGCCCAGCACCAAACAGCAGGCGAACTCAATTAGTGACTAGTTGATGAATACAGTGGAACATTCAGCAGCTAAAAAGACCGATATTTTGGTCAGCGGTTGGAGATGGAAGCAGAGCTATTAGGAGAGTGAATATTTATCTTCTGGAGAGAAGAAGGACTGCTAACGCTTTCTAATGTTGCTCCAGGCCTGCTGAGTCAGCTGTTTGATAATGATGTACCATAACCGTCTGCTTGAGGAGTTTTTGCTCCTTGTGGCCAAAAAAAAAAAAAAAAAAATCAGTCTGTTCTTTTAAGACTTCTTGTTTAAATCTCAGGTGATTCTTGTGTTGGTCGCTATTGTGTGCTAGCAAATAAACGCAACATGGAAAACATTTTACCCCGTTTGTTGAGAGTCAGCAGTTTCCCTCTACTTCCTGTGTTTGTGCTAAGCCACGCTAACAACATGCTGGACGTGTCTCTGTACTAAATGCACAGGGATGAAATGGACATCAGTTATTCTTCACCCGACTCCTGGTCTACACTGTCCAAATATTCTTTTAATGTTGCTGCTTCATGAACATATCTCGCCATGTTTGTGAAGCTTGACCTAAAAAACGTCCTGTTTACTCCTAAAAAGTATTTGTGATATAAGCACAGTGTTTCAGGATGGAAAACACTGGGTTATTGTGGTTGGAAGGCCAAACCTCAGAGGAAAAGATGTTTCCTTAAATTTGTCTGCACCAGTCGGGGCACAGCTAGTGTCGGAGAGAGACGAACACGCACACTGGGACCAGGCACACCCACATTTTTTCCACTCTTGTTCCTTCTGTCTCCCTCTATCCCCTCATTCACTTCATCTCACACACACACACACACTTGGCTGGCGTGCACTAATGGAAAGCTATGGTCTGGCAGGACTCATCCTGCCACTTTTGACAGTAATTGGCCGTTTGCTGTCAGACGAACAGAGAAGCACACTCAGACAAACACACATATGCACACACGTACATACACACACAAACAACCAACTGGATTTATGTGTGTTGTTTATCTTTCCTGTCTGTCCCTGCACTGTGCTCCTGGTCTTGTTTCCTCGTACAGGCTTCTTTAATCAGCTGCTTTGCATCATGGCTAAACATGTGGAAGACGCTTCTCTTTCTCTGTCGCTCTCTCTCTCACCTGTCAGCCTTGTTGCCTCTGACAGCAGGAGCCCATGTTGTGTGTATATGTGTGTGTGTGTGTGTGTGTGTGTGTGTGTAATTGGGATGATGTGATGGGCTTCAGAGTTTTGTTTGTGTGTGGAGTGTCCAAGGATAAAATGGCAAACCCAGACTTCCTAAGTAGATGAAACCAGTTTATTTCAAAGCTGAATCTTGCCAAAGTCTGATGAGCAGGAGGAAAAACTAGAGATGGAAACGGAGGTGAGAACTGAAGCAGTGGTTTCATGTGGTTGTCATGAACACTTCTGCGTTTATAGGCTGATGCATGTTCACTTTATGCAGGTAGCCAGCCTCATTTAAATGAGCGGCAGTGCTTTAAACAGGCGGACTCTCTCACATCTCGTCTCTTACCTTACATGCTGTGTGTGTCTGTATCTCTTTTCAAGCCGATTGATTTATTTGTTGTGGTGTCATTACTGCACTGTTAGACCAACCAAGTCTGTGTTACTGATAAAGTGTCTCCATTAGACCTGCAGCCTAGAGACCCTCTATCTTTCTCAGGAGGGCATTTTTCTCACTATTGTTGTACAGTACCTACTGTAGTTTATGGTGGTAATGTTCCACTCTGTGTAGACCCATCCTCGGTGTTTCTGCAAAAGAGATGACTAATGAAATCACTTCTGCAGTATTTTTCACATATATACTGCAACTGCTGGTGAACGAATCGGCCCAGTACAACTAGTGCATATTGACTGGTGACAAATGAAAGGAAAAACCTGAATACGTGGGTGGTCTCTGCTGTGATGACGGCACCCCCATCTGTAGAAGAAGAGGGCATAGGTGGAGCCGGGGGTGGCACCCCCCCTCTCCCTGCCAGAGTCAAAATGTGATGCTTGTCAGTATTAATTAATGGAAAAAATTAATTCCTGCCTCAAATACAACAAACTTTTTTTAAAGGCTTCATTACTGATCAGATTAGTTTATATCATACATGCAACTTGATATTTCCATTAATTTCTCCAATTGTGTTGTTGTGGAGTACTTGGCATGATTTGCCTCAGTGGGGGGGGACCACTGTGCAGCAGCGACGTTTCTGGCTGGAAGTCAATTTATGAGCACAACCAAAGTTAGCTGAAGAAAGTACTGGGTGTGCCTCATTTTTACACAAAATAAACACTCCGATTTTTAATATATGGTTCATTACTTTATAGGACTAGGGGTTTAATTTACTTTTTATATGCATGTTCAAATGTGCCACCTGAGTCTGGCCACCCTGTTCGAAGTTTCTATATCCGCCCCTGCACAAGGCGTCGGTGAATGGCTTGATGAGTAGGACAAAGAGGTGAATCATATGCTGTGACCTTCACAGTCACCAGATCTCAACCCAGGTGAACACCTGTGGGAGATGTTGGACAGCATCTCCACCACCACCATCAACGCACTACATGAGGGAATATCTGTTAGAATGATGTTCATCCTCCAGTAGAGCTCTGAGACTTGGAGAGTCAACGCTAAGGTGAACTGAGGCTGTTCTGGTGGCACGTGGTGGCCCAGCACCTCATTCACACTCTTGGGTTGGGTTTTCCTTTCATGTGTCACCTGTTGGTAGATAGTAACGTCTTCCCCCGGAGTTGTCCTGTCAGGCGAAGCTTACTCGTGAGTTTTGTACTACCTCAACCAACTCCATCAATTTCCAATCCTGTGCCTAAACTGTACCATCAGCAACACAGTAAATCAATATAAACATTAGATTTTTGGTGCTCTATACACATCCTGGAAGGAAGAAGCACTGCCACACAGGCAGGTCAGGTCAAAGGGTCAGGTCACAGTCAGGTCCAAAGGTCTCTCCCTGGAAGGAAGCACTGCCACACAGGCAGGTCAGGTCAAAGGGTCAGGTCACAGTCAGGTCCAAAGGTCTCTCGAGAAGTTTTATGCACCAACACTTTTGCAGATCTTGTGTATTTTCATTGGAGCGACTTGTATATTATTATGACTTCTCATGTAAGCGACTGTTGTTCCCCTGTCGCTCTTCTCTTTGGTAACCTTTTAGCCTAATGCATGGACATTTTTTCAGTGTATCTCTTTCAGTCTTTGTCTCTCTCTCTCTCTCTCTCTCTCTCTCACTGTGGCTTGAGGCCAGCCCACAGAAGTTTGACAAGATAATGAATTGCCACACATGCTGCAGTTTTTCACATTTCACAGCCCAGAAACTCTGTATATAGGGATGGAGGGAAAGGGGGGGCAGTGAGAGGACAAGTGGAAGAAAAGGATGAGAGACAAAGAAAACATCAGTAAAAACAACAAATGAGATAAGATGGATAAATGCAGGTGAAAGGTAGTCAAGAAGGAGATCCTCTTTTTTCACCCATCCTCTATTACCCCTGACATGTTCAGAGACAGTTATGTAATTGTCTGTGGATCACAGCTGCTTCCTTGTTGCCAGAGCAAACAAAAAGAGACAACAGAAAAGTGAAAGAGCAACACAGACAGATGTGAGAACTGTAGCTGCTGATTGTGCAGTGACTAATCTAAATACCTTTTGAAAGCAACTTAAAATTGAATTCTTCTATTTTCTGAATGCATCAACAGGAACCTCTCTACTTCAGCCACGGTATCCAGTAGTACAACAGTAGACCACCTAATTAACCAGTTCATTAAAAGAAAATTAATTTGAACTGTATCTGTTTAATAATTTGTATAGATTAAAATTCCAATATTCTGGTTCCAGTCTTCTCATATCATGTAAACATAACCTCTCAACCTTGACCTCTGCTAATCCTCTGACTTTTTATCTTGCATCAGCAAAAGGTCAAAAGTTTCATATTAGGAAAACCATTTGTTATTGTTATTTGGGAAGTCATGACTTATTCCGAGATGGCCGCTCCCATTACGAGCCTTATAGTCGCACCAGATAAATGAGCTTTAAGGCTGAGGCAGAGTTTTAACAGCTGAGCCAACTGTTAACATCAGTTTATTTAAATGTAACCGCAGGCACTGATGGTTTTGTGACCATTATTTCACCAGTTAGACATTTCTTTTTGGCACGTGGGAGGTTTTGTATTGAAGAAATGACCCATATCCACAACATGGCATTACAACGAGGAGGGCGACCTGGGTTTTTATACCCAACCGCTTGTAATTCTGCTCTGTACTGAACTCGCCGAGCTCAGGTCGATTAGCAGAACTATAGTCTGGTTTTGTGTCAGCTCTGTGACTGTCAGTTTGTCCAGGGTGTCCTGCCTCTTGCCCACTGCATGCTGGGACATGCAGCACACAGTGACCCTGAAGATGGATGGATGTGTAATAATGGGGCTCTATTTGAACATTTTGATGTTATTAAAAGTTTGACTTAGTTGTAGTAAACTTACATTTGCCAATGCCATTTCTATATGGACATATTGTCGTTCAGTGACGACCACAAATCAGACATTTAAAGCTACACAAACAGAAGCCTTCAGTCATAAACCTTTCATTTCTTACAGTTTGCAGTATTTCTA